>NC_136536.1:314208-334208 GCF_910591455.1 Pholis gunnellus | reverse complement strand
AGTACTTCATCCTGTACTACAGCTCACAGGTACATGTAGTACTTCATCCTGTACTACAGCTCACAGGTACATGTAGTACTTCATCCTGTACTACATAAACATGGTGTTGTTCTCCAGGTGGTTTGTGGGAAGTGTTCAGAGTTCCGCGCTCGTCTCTCCTACGATAATAACCGGACGAACAGAGTCTGCATCGACTGCTACGTGATGCTGGTCGGGATGTCTCCTTCACCGGCGACGCTGAGCAGCAGCAACCAGAGGAGACGCTCCATCCTGGAGGTACGTGTGACATCACTGTGACATCACTGTGACATCACTATGAGGTCACTGAGACTACAGATATTAACGTCCCTAATGTTCTGGTTATCTCTTCTTCTGTCCCTCGTTGCCACAGAAACAGGCCTCCCTGGCAGCAGAGCACAGTGTGATCTGTAGTTTTCTCCACCACATGGAGAAAGGAAGTGGGCGGGGCTGGCAGAAGGCCTGGTTCGTCATCCCGGAGAACGAGCCGCTGGTGCTCTACGTCTACGGAGCGCCACAGGTATCTACAGGAGGTGTTACCCATGATGCACTCTGATCAGACTGTATTGGTCTCTGCGTTACCCATGATGCACTCTGATCAGACTGTATTGATCTCTGTGTTACCCATGATGCACTCTGATCACACTGTATTGGTCTCTGTGTTACCCATGATGCACTCTGATCAGACTGTATTGATTTCTGTGTTACCCATGATGCACTCTGATCACACTGTATTGGTCTCTGCGTTACCCATGATGCACTCTGATCACACTGTATTGGTCTCTGTGTTACCCATGATGCACTCTGATCAGACTGTATTGATCTCTGTGTTACCCATGATGCACTCTGATCACACTGTATTGGTCTCTGCGTTACCCATGATGCACTCTGATCAGACTGTATTGATCTCTGTGTTACCCATGATGCACTCTGATCACACTGTATTGGTCTCTGCGTTACCCATGATGCACTCTGATCAGACTGTATTGGTCTCTGCGTTACCCATGATGCACTCTGATCAGACTGTATTGGTCTCTGCGTTACCCATGATGCACTCTGATCAGACTGTATTGATCTCTGTGTTACCCATGATGCACTCTGATCACACTGTATTGGTCTCTGTGTTACCCATGATGCACTCTGATCAGACTGTATTGATTTCTGTGTTACCCATGATGCACTCTGATCACACTGTATTGGTCTCTGCGTTACCCATGATGCACTCTGATCACACTGTATTGGTCTCTGTGTTACCCATGATGCACTCTGATCAGACTGTATTGATCTCTGTGTTACCCATGATGCACTCTGATCACACTGTATTGGTCTCTGCGTTACCCATGATGCACTCTGATCAGACTGTATTGATCTCTGTGTTACCCATGATGCACTCTGATCACACTGTATTGGTCTCTGCGTTACCCATGATGCACTCTGATCAGACTGTATTGGTCTCTGCGTTACCCATGATGCACTCTGATCAGACTGTATTGGTCTCTGCGTTACCCATGATGCACTCTGATCAGACTGTATTGGTCTCTGTGTTACCCATGATGCACTCTGATCAGACTGTATTGGTCTCTGTGTTACCCATGATGCACTCTGATCAGACTGTATTGATCTCTGTGTTACCCATGATGCACTCTGATCAGACTGTATTGATCTCCACCAGGACGTGAAGGCGCAGCGCAGCGTTCCTCTGATTGGCTTCGAGGTCTCTCTTCCTGAGTCATGTGACCGTCTGGAGCGACGCCACGCCTTCAAGATCTCCCAGAGTCACCTGACCCTGTACTTCAGCGCTGAGGGGGAGGAGCTTCAGCGGCGGTGGATAGACGTCCTGCTGAGGGCCGGGAGGGGGGAGGAGCCTCAGGTCCACCGGCCAATCGTGGAGAGTCTGGAGGAGGAAGGGGAGGAGGGGGAGGAGCTGGCTGAAGCGGAGGGGGAGAACAGGTGATCCTATTGGACGAGGAAGGATGATGACGATGAAGATCCGTCTCTATTGGAAACATTACACAACCAGTACACAAATGTTCAACACACACACACACACACACACACACTGCATGATTCCTCCTCGCTGTCAGACACAAGATGGCGTCTCCCTCTTCTTCACCTTGTTTTTTTTCACCTGTGCTGTGACGCAGTGAGGTGGGCGGAGCTTCTTCTCACAGCAAACATGAGAACCACTGTTTTTTTTAAAAAACTACAGTACCCATAATCCCCAGCTGCTGTTGCTATGGAGACACCTCCTCAACAACCATCAGCAGTAAGAAGCTCTCTGATTGGAAGTTTCCTGGAACATGAAGCTGCTGTGATGAACGTCTCTGATTGGACGGTTCACATGCAGGAAGCAGGACCTGGTCCTGTTTGACCTCTGAGTCAGGTGTCCAACACGATCAACAACAACAACACATTCTTCCTGTTTTTAAAAGAAAAAGTTTTTGGTTTCCTGGAAACAGGAAGTAGATCTCCACAGTCAGAGGAAACAGGAGAATAAAAAGACAGACGTGTCCTCTTTAAATACATTTAGAAGACATTTTTATGTTCCACATTTACCCCGAAGAAGAAACTTTTAAAACTTTGACCTCCAAACCTGCCACTCAAAGCATCTGTCTGGAGGGAAACTACATTTCCCAGCAGCCTCTGCTCCTTTAGACCTGAACCCTCTCTGCTGGAGAAGTCTGGTACTGCAGGTTTTTATAAAGTCCCTGAGGTGGTTTATTTACTTATCATTAATATATTTATTTCTTTTAATGTCCGTGTTTTAGTTTTTTATTTCACAAAAACAAGTTTTTGAATTGAAAAATACAAATTTAAATATAAAGACGTCTCGTCTCCTTGAATCCTATTTGAAACACAAAGTCAACTTAATTAATTTGGTTTCAGTTGAACTGTTTCAACTGAAAGCAAATTATTTTTGGTCGTTCTGAACATCTAACCAACGTTTGTTTGTTTTTATGGTTAAAAAAGTCACAAAGAAACGACATTTATGTGATGATGATGATGATGATGAAGACAATAACTACGTTTACATGAACAAGATATTCTGATCTTTCCCTTATTTAAAAACGTGTCCTTTAAATATCGTCCTCGTTTGTCTGGAGGACAGACGGAGACTGGAGAAACGTCCCATCACTCATCTGAAGACTCAGACCTGATTAGATGTTTACATGAGATCAAATATTAGTATTTATGTAAACATAGTCACCTGATCAGCTGATCAACTGGACTGACCGATCAATAAACACTTGTGATGAACGACGGTTTCATATCTCGGTAAACTGAATGTCTTCGGTCAAACGAGACCTTTGAAGACGTCTCTTTGAACTCTGTTGGACAACGAGAGACTTCTTTGTATTCATCAGACGACTGATTGATTGATTGGGAAGAAAAATGAACTAAGATTAAAAATGAGGACTCTGATGATGTCATGATGAAGAATAAAGAAGGTTTTGTTTTTTTGGACTTCGATGTAAAAAGTTTGAAGAGGATTTTTTTTTAAGCCGGACTGAGACTTGAAGAGGATCCAGGATCCAGACTGGACTGTAAAGGGGGTCAGATGGATTCTCTGTTTCAATGAATCCAGAGATTAGACGGAGCCCAAAAGAAAAGACTGGTGTTTCTCTCTCCGTCTCTATAAACAGCTTTTGGACAAAGTGTTTTGATAGTGAACAGATTATTGATATTATTATTATTATTATTGTTATTATTCTGATGATGAACTGATGTCTCCCTGTTTATGAGTCCGGGTCGTGTTTGATGTTCGCTTGATGCAAGTTGATGCAAGAAGAAAACAAAGAGTAAATAGATTTTGTAAATATATAATTTATTCTCCCGTGACCTCCTCGGTCATGTGACTAAAGTAAAGGTTAAAAGTTAACGCTCGCTATCCCTCCAACACAGCCAGAGCCAATCAGACTGTTTGTGTTTCGGCGGCGGCCATCTTGGCTCCACAGTTTAGGTTAACGGCTAACAGGGTGAAGCTTAAAGGAACAAATCCTCTTGTTCTCGTTGTGCTAAGCTAGGCTATCAGTTCCCCCCTGTCTCCAGTCTTTGTGCTAAGCTAGGCTATCAGTTTCCGCCTTGTCTCCAGTCTTTGTGCTAAGCTAAGCTAGCAGTTTTCCCCGGCTTTCAGCCTTGGTGCTATGCTAAGATAGCAGTTTACCCCTGCTTCCAGCCTCTGTGCTATGCTACGCTCACATTTTAACTTGCTGCAGTCTTTGTGCTAAGCTAGGCTAACCACGTCCTGAACAAACAGAGATGAAACTCTAACATGGTGCTCAGTCTGGTCGTGGCTCTGGTTGTCACCATGTACCTTCAGTGTGTGCTAAGCTAAGCTAAAGTGTAAAGACTCTAGTGGTGTGTTGACCTCCCTCACTGGGAACGGAAGGAAATGGCCAGTAACTCCGCCTTATAGTTCCCATCATCACCAGTTGTCTCGATGTGGTGGAAAACATTTTAAATTTCAATCTGAGTGACTTGTGTTGAGCAGTATTTAAAAAAAAAAATGTCAGACCGGTTCTAACCAGTCTGGACTGGTTCGTACTGGTTCTGACCAGTGTGTGTATGATACAGTTGATTGTGTTGTATCAGTGTGCACTTTCTCTTCATGTGCCAAAGCACGTTTTTCAAAACTATACAGTATTCCGTATACAGAGGTAGTGAAGTTGTTGGCTAATATATCAGATTATGTTTTAGTATTTCTTGTTGTTACTTTGGGCTGGAAACCAGTTTAAGCCAGTTACAGTCTCTTAAACTAGTTTAAGCCGGTTATAGCCAGAGATGAACATGAGATTATTACACAAATTAATTACATTTATGAAGAGAATATGCTCCTGTGTTTAAACAGATGTGTGTCCCCTAATGCAAGCTAACTCTAGCTCGGAGGATAGCTGATGACTCACAAACCACACTAAATAAAAAATATGATATAATTGAAAACAAACATTCGTTGCAGAAGTTTGGACTCGTTAGGGATAATGTGACACTTGCTGTGTTGAGAAAGCATCCAAACATTAATGACCATGTAAGCTAAACATTCACGAGTGACCTGTGAAGCTTGTTAGCAATGCGCTAATCCACTGGAGCTTTTATGTGAAGACAAAGCTAATGTTAGCTAAACAGCTCGTCAGCTAGCTAACAACTTCTCTTTCAGTTATTGTGAGGATTCAGATGTTTCAGAAAGATGCTAGGAGCTAGCGGCTACAGGGCTAGCTAGCCAGGATCATTACAACATGTGAATCAAACTTCACCAACGCTATCTCGACACTACAGATGTGCGTGACTTTGTCTTCATGAGTGAATCTGCTGATCGTAGCGATAGCTTTGAGATGAATGAAATTTAAATGTGATCTCTTTTCTACTCTGATGAGCATTTAAGCTTTTTATAATATAAAGTCCTGTTGTATTTTTAATACTCTATGACTTTATGTGGAAAGACTCTGGTTCGTCTCTAGTTATAACCGCCTGTCAGCAGAACCAGTGAACGCCCACTTTAACCAGTTAAATCAAGTTTTAATTGGTTTATTTACAGCCAGTTAGAACCGGTTAGCACCAGATAGAACCGGTTCTAACTGGTTCTGTTCTGTGTACTTTGCCTTACACTTTTATTGAACCTTTCTTGTGCCAAATCAGACGACTCGATGGCTGTCGGTGGTTTTGTATTTATTTGTATTTTAATCCAAAGTGTTATTTTTGTTTGTGTTTTTCTTCCTGATCCTGATCTGATCTGATCTGATCCTGATCTGATCTGATCCTGATCTGATCCTGATCTGATCTGATCTGATCTGATCTGATCTGATCTGATCCTGATCTGATCTGATCCTAATCCTGATCTGATCTGATCTGATCTGATCCTAATCCTGATCTGATCTGATCTGATCCTAATCCTGATCTGATCTGATCTGATCTGATCTAATCCTGATCTGATCTGATCCTGATCTGATCTTAAATCTGATCTGATCTGATCCTGATCCTGATCCTGATCCTGATCCTGATCCTGGTCTTGATCCTGATTCTTATCTCGGTGGTTTCTGATTCTCCTCATCAGACGGGCATGGTGTTCTGGACTATTATGGGCTGCTGTTACCTTGGAGACCTCCACAGACATGAAGCGAAACATGGAACAAATATAAATAATCTGAGCTCTTTATAACTAACGAACACAAACAATTCTCAGAGCCGGTCAAAATAATCCTCAACGTGTGTCGTCGGCCATCTTTGTGTTTACTAAGGCGCTAACCGGTGCTACGCTCTGATAGATTTACTGGATTAAATCCAAAATGGCTGAAATGACGACTCATATTTTACGTCTGTTCCTCCGCACCAGGAGACGGGAGGACAGTGGTCATCAGTTAACGTTTAGCTGTAGCAGCTAGCATTCAGCCTAGTGAATTACAAGCTGCCGCGGCTAGCTGATTAGCATGCTCGTTCCACACTGTGATGTCTTCACTTTCTGGTGAAGACGCTGCACCTTTAACAGGCAATCAGAGGAGGACTGGGCTGTGATGTCATTTACCAACACCAACAGCATCTCTGTCTCTGGGTGTAACAGCAGCGTGGTGGTGTGTTCTTCTTCCTGTTGTAGAGGTATCTTGTTATTATCGATTATTGAGGATTGATTGGTTGGTTGGTTGGTTGGTTGGTTGATTGATTGATTGATTGATTGCAGGTTATTGGTTAGTGGCCGGCCACTGCCTTCCATCCTGTTTCCCATGATGCCCTCCTGTGAGAAAATACATATGTTATAAATGAAATAAAAACATAAAAACTGAACACTGGAGGTACTTCTACTACTATTACTAATACTACAAATACTACTACGATTACTAATACTACAATTACTACTATTACTACAAATACTACTACTATTACTACTGCTACTACTACTGCACTACTTTACTACTGCTTTCAAGGATTGGATCATTTATTGTCTTTATGAATCATAACGAAGCAGCTGAAGTTCATTTATGCTTCACAAGAAACAGTAGTTTATTCCTGTCAAGCATTTTTCATATTTGCAACTAAATATTACATTTTTCTAAATTAAATTGACATTTATTGATACAAAATGTTACCAAAGAACAAACCGAAGGTTGATACATTATTGTCATACTGTAGAATCTATATTTCATATATTTATAGCTAAATGAACTATATGTTCTAAATACTAGTAAGTAAGTACATTTACTCAAGTACTGAACTTAAGAACAACTTTGAGGTTCTTTACTCGAGTATTTCCATGTTCTACTTTTTACTGCGCTAGTTACTTTTAGTAAAATAATTCAGTTCAACCAGCCACAACTTTATTTACCTCTGAATGCATCAGTAATAATCATTTAATAATGATAATAATAATTTTTAATTTGTAATAGTTTAATGTGTTTTAACAATATATTATTATCATTATTATAACAATTATCATAATTATTATCTTTGAAACAAACTTTTTAATGAATATGTCTGTGACGTCACCCCATGCTGATGAAACACGCGGTAATAACCTTATAAACCGTCTTTAAAGACGGCCCGCCCCCTCTGGCCCTCTGATTGGACAGCTCGCCTGTCATTCTGAGCTCTGCCGATCAGCTGACGTCACCTCGGATTTCCCCGCCACTGTCACTTCCCGTAAGAGAACACAAACAAACAAGATGGCGGCTCTTAGCAGCGGCAGCTCATTGGCTGTCAGCGAACGCAGCCACAGTCCTATTGGCTGGTGGTGAGCAGATCAGCAGCTGATTGGTCCGGTGGAGGTCGGTCCAGGCGCTTAGCCCCGCCCCCTGAAGGAGAGACACAGAAACAGAAGAAGTAGAAAACACCACAAGACACACAAGAGACTTTAATAACTTTATTACACATTTAATACCTTAAATACATTTAAAATATTAATGAAACACAAAACCATTACTTATATAAAATATGTGGAGAGTTATTTTGAGTAAAGCTTTCTGTTCATACAACAATAAATAATAAAGAACTCTTTATTCACTTTATTATCATTTTATAAAATATCTGACATAATAAAATCAAGTTTAATTCAATTTAATTATGACTTAGTTTATATATATTTTATTTTGAAGGTATTTATAGTGTAAATTATATTCAAATGATAACTTATAATAAATAATGAATATATTACTGTATTGTTTCTAGTCTTTAGATTTCGTCACTGAGCTGTCTGATCTGTGTGACGTATGTCTGCTCTCGCGCTGCCTGTCTGTCGCTCAGAGGACCAGTTCTCTCTCTGTAACACGTCGCTGGGACACTTTGATCCCGCGGTGGCTGCTGGGAGATAAAGTGTTTTTGATAAAGAAATAAAGTCTCTGGAGTCATGTCGGCTGTCAGCTCGGACCAGAACCGGACCCGGATCGGAGCCGACCCGGAGCCGCAGGAGGCCGGGATCCTGCAGCCGCAGACCGTGTTCGTGCTCCTGGACTCGGCTGAGACTCTGAACGTGGTCCGGTGAGTCCGGAGCGTCTACTAACTGAGCCAGACTCCATTCAGAGATGTGTGTTTAACTGGCGGAAGGACGCGTGTAGATGATGTGGATCAGATATGTGGAGTCTGCTGGAGACATCTAAAGGTTTCACCGAGCAGAGCCGAGCCGAGCCGAACCGAACCGAACCGAGCCGAGCCGAACATGTTCCCTTCATCCCGTCTACATTACGTCTACATGAGTCTTTGATTACATTTCTAATTTCTAATGTAACAAAAGTTCGTCAATGTTTATTTGATCGATGAGCTCTGTTCTTAAGAATCAATCTGAAACCTGTTAAAGTAAAAAAACTTTATTTATAATGTTAGAAGTTTTCAAATGAAGTTTGACCTCTCTCACACACACACACATACACACTCTCACGCGCACACACATTCACATGTCAGCGGTGAGACAGAAAGTAAAAGTAAAGTTGTGTTCAATGTCTCAGTACAGTGTTGCGTTCAATGTCTCAGTACAGTGTTGCGTTCAATGTCTCAGTACAGTGTTGCGTTCAATGTCTAAGTACAGTGTTGCGTTCAATGTCTAAGTACAGTGTTGCCTTCAATGTTTCAGTACAGTGTTGCATTCAATGTCTCAGTACAGTGTTGCGTTCAATGTCTCAGTACAGTGTTGCGTTCAATGTCTAACTATAGTGTTGCGTTCAATGTCTCAGTACAGTGTTGCGTTCAATGTCTCAGTACAGTGTTGCGTTCAATGTCTCAGTACAGTGTTGCGTTCAATGTCTAAGTACAGTGTTGCCTTCAATGTTTCAGTACAGTGTTGCGTTCAATGTCTCAGTACAGTGTTGCGTTCAATGTCTCAGTACAGTGTTGCGTTCAATGTCTCAGTACAGTGTTGCGTTCAATGTCTCAGTACAGTGTTGCGTTCAATGTCTCAGTACAGTGTTGCCTTCAATGTCTAAGTACAGTGTTGCCTTCAATGTTTCAGTACAGTGTTGCGTTCAATGTCTCAGTACAGTGTTGCGTTCAATGTCTAAGTACAGTGTTGCATTCAATGTTTCAGTACAGTGTTGCGTTCATTGTCTCAGTACAGTGTTGCGTTCAATGTCTCAGTACAGTGTTGCGTTCAATGTCTAAGTACAGTGTTGCGTTCAATGTCTCAGTACAGTGTTGTGTTCAATGTCAGTACAGTGTTGCGTTCAATGTCTCAGTACAGTGTTGCGTTCAATGTCTAAGTACAGTGTTGCATTCAATGTCTCAGTACAGTGTTGCGTTCAATGTTTCAGTACAGTGTTGCGTTCAATGTCTCAGTACAGTGTTGCGTTCAATGTCTAACTATAGTGTTGCGTTCAATGTCTCAGTACAGTGTTGCGTTCAATGTCTCAGTACAGTGTTGCGTTCAATGTCTCAGTACAGTGTTGCGTTCAATGTCTAAGTACAGTGTTGCCTTCAATGTTTCAGTACAGTGTTGCGTTCAATGTCTCAGTACAGTGTTGCGTTCAATGTCTCAGTACAGTGTTGCGTTCAATGTCTCAGTACAGTGTTGCGTTCAATGTCTCAGTACAGTGTTGCGTTCAATGTCTCAGTACAGTGTTGCCTTCAATGTCTAAGTACAGTGTTGCCTTCAATGTTTCAGTACAGTGTTGCGTTCAATGTCTCAGTACAGTGTTGCGTTCAATGTCTCAGTACAGTGTTGCGTTCAATGTCTCAGTACAGTGTTGCGTTCAATGTCTCAGTACAGTGTTGCGTTCAATGTCTCAGTACAGTGTTGCGTTCAATGTCTAAGTACAGTGTTGCCTTCAATGTTTCAGTACAGTGTTGCGTTCATTGTCTCAGTACAGTGTTGCGTTCAATGTCTCAGTACAGTGTTGTGTTCAATGTCAGTACAGTGTTGCGTTCAATGTCTCAGTACAGAGTTGCGTTCAATGTCTAAGTACAGTGTTGCATTCAATGTCTCAGTACAGTGTTGCGTTCAATGTTTCAGTACAGTGTTGCGTTCAATGTCTCAGTACAGTGTTGCGTTCAATGTCTAACTATAGTGTTGCGTTCAATGTCTCAGTACAGTGTTGCGTTCAATGTCTCAGTACAGTGTTGCGTTCAATGTCTCAGTACAGTGTTGCGTTCAATGTCTAAGTACAGTGTTGCCTTCAATGTTTCAGTACAGTGTTGTGTTCAATGTCTCAGTACAGTGTTGCGTTCAATGTCTAAGTACAGTGTTGCCTTCAATGTTTCAGTACAGTGTTGCGTTCAATGTCTCAGTACAGTGTTGCGTTCAATGTCTCAGTACAGTGTTGCGTTCAATGTCTCAGTACAGTGTTGCGTTCAATGTCTCAGTACAGTGTTGCCTTCAATGTCTAAGTACAGTGTTGCCTTCAATGTTTCAGTACAGTGTTGCGTTCAATGTCTCAGTACAGTGTTGCGTTCAATGTCTAAGTACAGTGTTGCATTCAATGTTTCAGTACAGTGTTGCGTTCATTGTCTCAGTACAGTGTTGCGTTCAATGTCTCAGTACAGTGTTGCGTTCAATGTCTCAGTACAGTGTTGCGTTCAATGTCTCAGTACAGTGTTGCGTTCAATGTCTCAGTACAGTGTTGCGTTCAATGTCTCAGTACAGTGTTGAGTTCAATGTCTCAGTACAGTGTTGCCTTCAATGTCTAAGTACAGTGTTGCCTTCAATGTTTCAGTACAGTGTTGCGTTCAATGTCTCAGTACAGTGTTGCGTTCAATGTCTAAGTACAGTGTTGCATTCAATGTTTCAGTACAGTGTTGCGTTCATTGTCTCAGTACAGTGTTGCGTTCAATGTCTCAGTACAGTGTTGCGTTCAATGTCTCAGTACAGTGTTGCGTTCAATGTCTCAGTACAGTGTTGCGTTCAATGTCTAAGTACAGTGTTGCGTTCAATGTCTCAGTACAGTGTTGCGTTCAATGTTTCAGTACAGTGTTGCGTTCAATGTCTCAGTACAGTGTTGCGTTCAATGTCTCAGTACAGTGTTGCGGTCAATGTCTTAGCGAGGGCCCGAGCAACCGATGAAGTCGGGCCTTGAGGACTCTATTGAAACTAGTTTATTGTGACCCTGAACTCACCAGAGTTTAAATGGTGAAACCTTTGATATGTTAGGTCTCATGCTTGAGTTTGACATTGGCTCTCTAGCGCCCCCTAGAAGTTGGACCGGCGGCGCCTCTCACCCAGTTTGTCCGATTTACTTGAAATTCAACACATGTCTAACTCTGCCTGCTCTCAAAAAAAGCCAATCAGACCCCTAAACTCCGCTCACAAGCTGGGTCTGATACCACATATGCTGTCATCATAAGTTATCAAAGCTTTACATTTGATGGAATAGCGTCATTGTGTTCAATGTCTCACTCCTTCACTCCTTCACTCCCTCACTCATTCACTCATTCACTCCCTCACTCTCACTCACTCACTCACTCCTTGACTCCTTCACTCACTCCCTCACTCCTTCAGTCACTCCTTCACTTCCTTGTTCCTTCACTCCCTCACTCCTTCACTCCTTCACTCCCTGACTCCTTCACTCCCTCACTCCTTCACTCACTCCTTGACTCCTTCACTCACTCCTTCCCTCACTCACTCCTTCCTTCACTCCTTCACTCCTTCACTCCTTCACTACTTGTGTTCTTGTGGACTTGTGTTCTTGTCTGTACTTGTGTTCTCGTGGACTTGTGTTCTTGTGGACTTGTGGACTTGTGTTCTTGTGGACTTGTGTTCTTGTCTACTTGTGTTCTCGTGGACTTGTGTTCTTGTCTGTACTTGTGGACTTGTGTTCTTGTCTGTACTTGTGTTCTCGTGGACTTGTGTTCTTGTGGACTTGTGTTCTTGTCTGTACTTGTGGACTTGTGGACTTGTGTTCTTGTGGACTTGTGTTCTTGTCTGTACTTGTGGACTTGTGTTCTTGTCTGTACTTGTGTTCTCGTGGACTTGTGTTCTTGTGGACTTGTGTTCTTGTCTGTACTTGTGTTCTCGTGGACTTGTGTTCTTGTGGACTTGTGTTCTTGTCTGTACTTGTGTTCTTGTGGACTTGTGGACTTGTGTTCTTGTGGACTTGTGTTCTTGTCTGTACTTGTGGACTTGTGTTCTTGTCTGTACTTGTGGACTTGTGTTCTTGTCTGTACTTGTGGACTTGTGTTCTTGTCTGTACTTGTGTTCTCGTGGACTTGTGTTCTTGTGGACTTGTGTTCTTGTCTGTACTTGTGGACTTGTGTTCTTGTCTGTACTTGTGTTCTCGTGGACTTGTGTTCTTGTGGACTTGTGTTCTTGTCTGTACTTGTGTTCTCGTGGACTTGTGTTCTTGTGGACTTGTGTTCTTGTCTGTACTTGTGGACTTGTGTTCTTGTCTGTACTTGTGTTCTCGTGGACTTGTGTTCTTGTGGACTTGTGTTCTTGTCTGTACTTGTGGACTTGTGTTCTTGTCTGTACTTGTGTTCTCGTGGACTTGTGTTCTTGTGGACTTGTGTTCTTGTCTGTACTTGTGTTCTCGTGGACTTGTGTTCTTGTGGACTTGTGTTCTTGTCTGTACTTGTGGACTTGTGTTCTTGTCTGTACTTGTGTTCTCGTGGACTTGTGTTCTTGTGGACTTGTGTTCTTGTCTGTACTTGTGGACTTGTGTTCTTGTCTGTACTTGTGTTCTCGTGGACTTGTGTTCTTGTGGACTTGTGTTCTTGTCTGTACTTGTGTTCTCGTGGACTTGTGTTCTTGTCTGTACTTGTGGACTTGTGTTCTTGTGGACTTGTGTTCTTGTCTGTACTTGTGTTCTCGTGGACTTGTGTTCTTGTCTGTACTTGTGGACTTGTGTTCTTGTCTGTACTTGTGTTCTCGTGGACTTGTGTTCTTGTGGACTTGTGTTCTTGTCTGTACTTGTGGACTTGTGTTCTTGTCTGTACTTGTGTTCTCGTGGACTTGTGTTCTTGTGGACTTGTGTTCTTGTCTGTACTTGTGTTCTCGTGGACTTGTGTTCTTGTGGACTTGTGTTCTTGTCTGTACTTGTGGACTTGTGTTCTTGTCTGTACTTGTGTTCTCGTGGACTTGTGTTCTTGTGGACTTGTGTTCTTGTCTGTACTTGTGGACTTGTGTTCTTGTCTGTACTTGTGTTCTCGTGGACTTGTGTTCTTGTGGACTTGTGTTCTTGTCTGTACTTGTGTTCTCGTGGACTTGTGTTCTTGTGGACTTGTGTTCTTGTCTGTACTTGTGGACTTGTGTTCTTGTCTGTACTTGTGTTCTCGTGGACTTGTGTTCTTGTGGACTTGTGTTCTTGTCTGTACTTGTGGACTTGTGTTCTTGTCTGTACTTGTGTTCTCGTGGACTTGTGTTCTTGTGGACTTGTGTTCTTGTCTGTACTTGTGTTCTCGTGGACTTGTGTTCTTGTCTGTACTTGTGGACTTGTGTTCTTGTGGACTTGTGTTCTTGTCTGTACTTGTGTTCTCGTGGACTTGTGTTCTTGTCTGTACTTGTGGACTTGTGTTCTTGTCTGTACTTGTGTTCTCGTGGACTTGTGAAACGTCATCAGCTGTTCCAATTCAAAGTTCACATCGAGCCAAGCACGGTCCAAATGCCAGGATGTGGCTCCGCCCATTTTACCGGGGATGCATCGGAGGTGACTTGTCTGTACTTGTGACAGCCAAATATCCCAGAATGCATTTTGCACCAGCAACAGGAAACAATGGCGGAGGAGAAATCACACAACTGGAAGTTGAAACTACTAACTACTACTGTTATTGAGTCACGTAAAGTAATTTTAAGATGTTTTTAGGCGAGAAGTTAGTTAATTAAGCATCAAATCTGTGGTCCGGGGGTCAGCCTGATCTCAGCTGGTCTCTCTATGTGTATATAATATAATACACTTATGTAATAACATATAATGTTTTATTTTAAGTGAAAACTAAAAAAGCAGGGTTGTCATATTTTGTTTGATTGTAAAAATACTTTACAGTAAAAACACGGATTAAACTCATGAGCCCAGCTGAGGTGGTGATGTCATCAAGCACGCTGCTGTTCCAGCTGCAGAGTGACTGACCTCGTGTCCTCCTGTCCTCCAAAAGTACACAAGTCCGTACTTGGGTATTGAGAAAGTTATGTCTCTCTGTCTCTCTCTCACCCTGCCTGTCTGCCTGTCTGTCTGTCTGTCTGCCTGTCTGTCTGTCTGTCTGCCTGTCTGTCTGTCTGTCTCTCAGGGTGGAGTCTGGAATCGTCGCTGACATCGAGGTCGACAGCTTGTTGCCGTCTGACTGTGACACGTTTTACCAGATCAAGAGTCAACCAATCAGGTAACAGCCTGACCTCTGACCTCCTGCTTATGTTTAACATGATATTATATATGATTATATTGTATTATATATTATATAGTGCTGGGCAACAATTACAATTTTTAATCTCATTGTTGTGCTCAAAGT
The DNA here is from genome assembly GCF_910591455.1 of Pholis gunnellus. Lineage (NCBI taxonomy): Eukaryota > Metazoa > Chordata > Actinopteri > Perciformes > Pholidae > Pholis > Pholis gunnellus. Next base: position 319,349 of record NC_136536.1, on the reverse strand, counting down.
TCATAATGAATCTAAAGTAGTGTGTTGAGCTCTTCTGTGTTAAAGTGCTGCTCTATGAACTAAAGGTCAACAACATTTGGTTTAAACACTTTAAACTCATCAGGTTCTTGTTAACAGCAGGATTCTCTTCACACAGCAGCAGTTATAACACAGTTATAATGATTCTGATCATAGATATTCAGACGTGTTCACAACTTTATCTTCATGTGTGTCAGAGATGAATTTAAATATACATCTTAAACTGTAAACCTATCTACGTCATGTTTTTATGTTTGTTAAATTCTCAGTAGTGATAACTAAATGATATGATTATTATACATATTACAAACTAAACACTTTAAAAACTCTAAAACATAATTTAAATGAATCATTTTGAATGAATTATTGTTGGTATGTTGGTCAGACACTATACAGCGCTGATTAGCGTAACATGTGTGGTGTTTGTTATAAATGTACGTTGGTACATAGAGGGTGATAAGAAGCTGTACATGGAGGGACTTAGGACCCAGGGGAATGTAGGTGAAGGAAACAGGAAGAGACGCCACACAAACAGCTGTTCACCGCTCGCTGCCTGGTTCAATGTCCGCTTAATAATAAATAAAAAAACTGCGTTAACGCGATAATAACGCGTTAACTTGCCCCGTACTTATATATATAATATTACATTATATCATATATTCATATTTCATATTATATTGATTCTCTGTACTAAATCAAGTCGTGTGATGATGTCACAAACTTCATTAACAGTAAATTCTCTCTTTAGTGCTTCAACAGCTCCATCATGTTCCTCCTCACTGCCCTCCAGGTAACACTAGTACACACTAGTACACACAAGTACACACTAGTACACACTAGTACACACTAGTACACACAAGTACACACTAGTACACACTAGTACACACTAGTACACACTAGTACACACAAGTACACACTAGTACACACAAGTACACACTAGTACACACTAGTACACACTAGTACACAATAGTACACACTAGTACACACAAGTACACACAAGTACACACTAGTACACAATAGTACACACTAGTACACAATAGTACACACAAGTACACACTAGTACACACTAGTACACAATAGTACACACTAGTACACACTAGTACACACAAGTACACAAGTACATACAACTGCACAACTAATTTACCGCTCTTCCTCTCCTCCTCCTTTCCTCTCCTTTCCTCTCCTCCTTTCCTTTCCTCTCCTCCTTTCCTTTCTTTTCCTCTCATCCTCCTCCTTTCCTCCTTTCCTCTCCTCTCCTCCTCCTCTCCTCCTGCAGGGTTTTGATGCGTCAGGATCTGATGCGTCAGCAGGCTCTGGAGGAGGAGCAGAAGGAGGTGCAGCAGCAGCAGCTCCTTCGCCCGACAGACTCCTCCTCCCCCATCTCTGTCTCTGTGTCTTCCTCATGCAGACCTCCTGCTCAGGTCCCTGTGGAGGTGCTAAAGGTAAGAGGTGGAGGAGGAGGAGGAGGAGGAGGAGGAGGAGGAGAAATGAGTTAAGATGTTTCCTGATGACTGAAGTGTTAGAAATCATAATCAAATCATAACTTACTATGAGTACATTTATCTCTACTGACTTTAAATCACTGGATCCTACATTTCCCAGAATGCAGCTGACAGCTGTGCTTAACATGTTCCCCTTGTGTCTCTCAGGTGCAGACTCACCTGGAGAATCCCACCAGGTATCACATCCAGCAGGCTCAGAGGCAGCAGGTGCGTCGGTATCTCTCCACTGCAAAGACAGCCAATCAGAATGCAGCTGGACCGTCACCAAGCCACTCCCCCCACCTGGGCCCCGCCCCCAAACTACAGCCTGCAGACATCTTCAGAAAAACAGAGGTAGTTTTATAGTTAATGAGTCGGGGAAAAATGAATAACGTAATACAGGTGTGTCTTGTTTACGTGCTAAGCTAGGCTAAATGCTGGCAGAGTTCAGGTGAAGAATGCGGGGCTATACTTTCCTCATATGGATACTCCTGCTTTAAAACGGTGACGGTAAACCTCTGTGTGTCATTCTGCTGTCTGATCCCATCTGTGATTGGTTCATTTAGATGGAAGACACAGTCATCGATGACATCATCAGTCTGGAATCGAGCCTGAACGACGAGTTTCTGACGCTGATTGAATCCGGACTACAGCTCGCCAACACGGTGAGAATATATACAAGAAACATACGGAAAACGAAAGTTACGAATGTGACTACGGTTCTATTTCATCCTTACTGACCGCCGGAGGCGGCGCTTAACACGGGATGACTTATATCACCAGAGTCACGAGGAATCACCGTAACTACCTCGTACAGCTCTGGCAGAGGAAATTGGCCAAAGAACCCTCCCCGGTGGGTGAGGGGTGGCAACGTTAACTCTGTAGTGTTTGGTGAATGTGCTCGGTGACGCAGCACATAGATCCTCCACAGGCACACCTCTCAGGGCTGCCCCTGACGTGGAGACACCTTTGGTAGAGCGGCCCTTCACCCCGGATGGCTGAGCGCGGTCGCTCGCCTTGTATGTACAGGCAATGGCCTCCACTACCCAGTGGGATAGGCGCTGTCTTTCTTTTAGAAGGAGCACAGCCCTTCTTAGGCTCACCATAACTGACAAAGAGCTGCTCCGACCGCAGTATGCAGGCGGTGGCTTCCACATAAGCTCTGAGGGCCCGACTGGGCACAGCAGCCTTGACCTCTCCTCTCCTGATCGGAGGGTCAAACTGCGTGAGCTGGATAGGCTGGTTGATATGTGAGCGTGTCGACGCCCTTTGACACGCCCTTGGGAGAAACGCTGCATTAGGCCACAAAGTGACACCCAAGCCCTTTGAGTTCCACCTCAGACATGATTCTTTCACTGACGGGGCAGCTCGCCCCACGTTGAGCTGAAGTGGCGGCAAGGAGAAAAAACGTTTTGGCTGACAGCCATCTCGGCTCCGCCTGTGCCAGGGGTTCAAAAGAAGACAAGCATAGGGTATCCAGGACCACGGGTAGGTCCCATGCAGGGGCCTTCGGGGCGCTCGGGGGACGCAATCGCAGAGACCCTCCTTAGGAAGAGGGACGCCAGTCTGTGGCTCTCTCCTGTGTCATTGTCGACCTTAGTATGCTGCCCCGAAATAACGGCCACGTATACTCCAAGGGTAGAGGGAGACCGGCCCTTATCTTGGAGGGACTGTAGAAACTCAGTACAGCAGGCACGGGGCACTGGACTGGGACCTTGTTCTGAGCCACACACCAGTCAGAAAACAGCTTCCACCTGTTTTCGTACTGCAGATGGGTAGATCGCGCCCTGGCATTCAGAATAGTCGGTGTGACTGGTTCTATGCAGCCACTCAGCATCCGGTCGGGCCAGACCCATAGTTGAAGGCAGCAGGGATTGGGATACCAAATCCGACCTTCTAGTTGCGAAGAACTCTGAGAAGCTGAGAGGCAAGATCAGAGGGAATGGTGGAAAGGCATAAAGAAGATCCTCTGGCCACGTGTGAGCCAGGGCATCCTCACCCAGAGGACTGGTCCTCTCCGTCAGGGAGACCCAGTGGGGGAAGTGAGTCGACATCACGTCAGCCGCTACTCTCCCGGTGGAGGCTTGTGACGGAACAGGAAAACCACAACCTGGTTCCGTTCTCCTGGTGGGTACATTGCCCGCAGGCTGGTCAGGCGAGGGGCCGCCCAAGTGAGAAGGGCACGGTGATCCCCGTAGCAACTTCTACAGATCTGGTGCCCCCTTGATGGTTTATGTGAAAACACAGAAGAGGTGTTGTCCAACCGGACAAGCACATGCTTTCCCTTCAAATATGGCAGGAAGTGTTTGAGCACTAGCTCTAGAACATTGAGCAGACAACTGCCCCCAAGCAGTCCTGTTCTGTCACACTGCACCCCGCCTTGAGAGGCAGCTATCTGTTGTGACAATCTCCCGGTGGAATGGAACCGAGCCCAGGGGGACACCGTTTGCCAGATATGCACTCTCCCTCCGTGGGGATAGAGTGAGTAGGCACTGTGTTGGTACTATTATTGCCCCGTGTCTGTGAAGGCTGTTCAGCCATCTGCAAACCCAAGGGAACAGCAGTCGAGGCAGCTGTCAGTTTACCCAATGGGCGGAGAAAAGGATGTAGGGCAACCGTCTGCCCCCTCGGAAGGGGGAGAGGTTGTGGGGGATGTTGTCCACAGGCTGGGGTGACAGACAGGCCCTCATAGGGCCACACTAATGAAGGTTATGCTCTGAAGAGGGCTCAGGTAGCTCCTCTCCACGTTCACCTTGAGGCCCCACCGGGCCACGTGAGAGAAGGCGAGCAGTGTGCTGTGGTGCCTGAAGCCGCGATGGCGCACAGGTCAGCCAGTCGTCTAAGTACGGCAGTATTTTCACGCCCTGTGATTGCAGGGGAAAGGACAGCAGTAACACACCTTGTGAACACCCGTGGGGAGAAGGGAGAGCCTGTGGTGATGCACCATGGGAACATGGGAGTAGGTGTCGACAGACGTGAACCACTCTCCCCTGGGAATCTGCTGCTGGGAGAAAGAAAACGACAGCCGGCCCGGAGACATCGTCTCCTGGCCCCCCTGCCTCTGGAGGCTTTGGGGGGGTGACTGTTAGTCCCCAAGTTCGGAGGTTGTCTGGCGGGGTCTTAGGGAGGGTTGTATTGGTAGCGGGCCGGCCTCTCAGCCGGACGCTGAGGCTCGTGGCGGCTACTGGGGTGAGCTGGAGGCTGAAGAAACGGTCTTGGGGGGCCAAAGTGGGACCCCTAGGTCTGCGGGGTCCAGGCATGTCCCTGCGAAGTCCAGAGAACTGCTGCCTGGTCTGGCTAGCTTCAACAGTTTGCTGAAGTGCCTGTATAGCAGCTGACCCGAACAGCTCACCAGGTTCCACTGGGACAGTACGGAGGCTCCTCCTACATGTCTCAGACAGGGGAGACTGCGCCAGCCAAACCTGGCGGCGAGTCTGGACCAGGGTGGACATCATACGTCCAAGTTCCCTCGACATGAGCGCAAACGCCTGCAATGGAGCATGAGGCGGAAGCGTCGAAAGTAGCCTGCTGCAGAGAAGCTGCGAGGGCAAGCATGAGGTGGGAGAGGGAGTTGCCGATACGGTCCACAGCGCTGCTGTGTCATAAGCCCTGGATAGCAGGTCATCTCTGAGGGCGAGAGAT
>NC_136536.1:301708-309208 GCF_910591455.1 Pholis gunnellus | reverse complement strand
TGTAACCTTATTTAATACAATGTAACCTTATTTATCACAATGTAACCTTATTTAATACAATGTAACCTTATTTAATACAATGTAACCTTATTTATCACAATGTAACCTTATTTAATACAATGTAACCTTATTTATCACAATGTAACCTTATTTATCACAATGTAACCTTATTTAATACAATGTAACCTTATTTAATACAATGTAAACTTATTTATCACAATGTAACCTTATTTAATACAATGTAACCTTATTTAATACAATGTAACCTTATTTATCACAATGTAACCTTATTTATCACAATGTAACCTTATTTAATACAATGTAACCTTATTTATCACAATGTAACCTTATTTAATACAATGTAACCTTATTTATCACAATGTAACCTTATTTATCACAATGTAACCTTATTTATCACAATGTAACCTTATTTAATACAATGTAACCTTATTTATCACAATGTAACCTTATTTATCACAATGTAACCTTATTTAATACATGTAACCTTATTTAATACAATGTAACCTTATTTATCACAATGTAACCTTATTTATCACAATGTAACCTTATTTAATACAATGTAACCTTATTTATCGCAATGTAACCTTATTTATCGCAATGTAACCTTATTTATCACAATGTAACCTTATTTATCACAATGTAACCTTATTTAATACAATGTAACCTTATTTAATACAATGTAACCTTATTTATCACAATGTAACCTTATTTATCGCAATGTAACCTTATTTATCACAATGTAACCTTATTTATCACAATGTAACCTTATTTAATACAATGTAACCTTATTTATCACAATGTAACCTTATTTAATACAATGTAACCTTATTTATCACAATGTAACCTTATTTATCGCAATGTAACCTTATTTATCACAATGTAACCTTATTTATCACAATGTAACCTTATTTAATACAATGTAACCTTATTTATCACAATGTAACCTTATTTATCACAATGTAACCTTATTTAATACATGTAACCTTATTTAATACAATGTAACCTTATTTAATACAATGTAACCTTATTTATCACAATGTAACCTTATTTAATACAATGTAACCTTATTTATCACAATGTAACCTTATTTATCGCAATGTAACCTTATTTATCACAATGTAACCTTATTTATCACAATGTAACCTTATTTAATACATGTAACCTTATTTAATACAATGTAACCTTATTTATCACAATGTAACCTTATTTAATACATGTAACCTTATTTAATACAATGTAACCTTATTTATCACAATGTAACCTTATTTAATACAATGTAAACTTATTTATCACAATGTAACCTTATTTAATACATGTAACCTTATTTATCACAATGTAACCTTATTTAATACAATGTAACCTTATTTATCACAATGTAACCTTATTTAATACAATGTAACCTTATTTAATACATGTAACCTTATTTATCACAATGTAACCTTATTTAATACATGTAACCTTATTTATCACAATGTAACCTTATTTATCACAATGTAACCTTATTTAATACATGTAACCTTATTTATCACAATGTAACCTTATTTAATACAATGTAACCTTATTTAATACATGTAACCTTATTTATCACAATGTAACCTTATTTAATACAATGTAACCTTATTTATCACAATGTAACCTTATTTAATACAATGTAACCTTATTTATCACAATGTAACCTTATTTATCACAATGTAACCTTATTTAATACAATGTAACCTTATTTAATACAATGTAACCTTATTTAATACAATGTAACCTTATCAAGTGTTCGCGTGTTTCTCTGGGCTCATGTGTGTCTCTGTGTTCCAGTCGAGAGGAGGAGGAGATTCAACATCAACGATCGGATCAAAGAACTCGGAGATCTCGTCCCCAAATCCAGCGACCCGTCAGTAAACTCTCCTCACACTCTGCAGTACTACTAGTACTTCACTAACACTACTTTAGTACTTCTATCTGTGTGTAGATGTATCACAGTACTTCATTCAAACATTCATCACATTACTTCAGGATTCAAATAACGTCTGAAAACAGATCTACTCTGTGTTTACATCTCCACATATATGTGTATATACAGCACATATATGTGTATATACAGCACATATATGTGTATATACAGTACATATATGTGTATATACAGCACATATATGTGTATATACAGTACATATATACAAAGACATGTGTATGTGTATGTTTCTATTTATATTAGGGGTGTAACAATACACGCATTATTATTGAACCGTTCGGTACGCATTACCAACCGAACAATACGTTTGAATAATACTAAAAATATAATAAATAAATCAAATAAAGCTTAAATTGTGTGAAATATAAAGTTCTCTCGGTGGAGCCACGGCGCTCAACATGGAAACCCACCAACAGACAGCGTGCTCTCTGACACGCCCACCACGGCACGTTAGCGCTGTGAGGCGCTACACCAAGCTAGCTCGGTGCAATAATGCTAACGACATTATTACCAGACCAGAAGTAGAAGATCCTCCAGCGGCCTCAGGTCTGGTGTTTAGAGCCACTTTGGTTTCTCTGTGAACTATGAGGGCGATGGAGAGAGAGCGGTGGATAGAGAACAACTACACGAGTGAAGGCTACATCAGCGGGAACGCCTCAAACACGTTAACGCGTTTACGCCGACATCGCCCCCGTGTGGCAGTGAGTGGAACTAAACGAGAACCTGGAGCAGCGCACACGCTTCAAACTCTCCCCGAAGCGTTTAGGCAGCTTGTTCCCCACCGAGTCCACCAGGGCTGAAGATCACCACCTGATTGGTCCATTCATAGACACGAGACCGGACTCTGGAGCACTTCTACCCTCACGGTGCCGTGTTGGCACAGCGTCACTCGGCTGTGCCTGGAACCTCTGTCCATAGCCAGACGCTGTTTCCACTGCAGGTGATATCGTCACTTCAAGCAGATCTGTGCTGCTCGCAGAACATGTGGACGTTCTCATCGTTCTGAATAAAAGATCTTACCGAACCATCACACGCACACGTACACACGTACACACGTACACACGCACACGTACACACGCACACGTACACACGTACACACGCACACGTACACACGTACACACGTACACACGCACACGTACACACGTACACACGTACACACGTATACACGCACACGTACACACGTACACACGTACACACGCACACGTACACACGTACACACGTACACACGTATACACGTACACACGCACACGTACACACGTACACACGCACACGTACACACGTACACACGTACACACGCACACGTACACACGTACACACGTACACACGTACACACGCACACGTACACACGTACACACGTACACACGTACACACGCACACGTACACACGTACACACGTACACACGCACACGTACACACGTACACACGTACACACGTATACACGCACACGTACACACGTACACACGTACACACGCACACGTACACACGTACACACGTACACACGTACACACGTATACACGTACACACGTACACACGTACACACGTACACAAGCACACGTACACACGTACACACGTACACACGTACACACGTACACACGTACACACGTATACACGTACACACGCACACGTACACACGTACACACGCACACGTACACACGTACACACGTACACATACACACGTACACACGTATACACACATGTGAATCTCCAGATGTATTATTGTGACTAGAACTCCTTATGCTCGTTAGTGCTGTGTGTGTGTTAACGAGGCGAGGCCTGTGATTGGTCGATCAGGGAGTCGAGGTGGAACAAAGGAACCATCCTGAAAGCTTCGGTGGACTACATCCGAAAACTCCAGAAGGAACAACAGAGAGCCAGAGAGCTGGAGGAGAGACAGAGGAGGCTGGAGAGCAGCAACCAGGCGCTGCTGCTGCGTGTGCAGGTGAGGCCGTCACTCCGCTGCTCCCCTTCACCCCTTCACCCCTTCACCCCTTCACCCCTTCACCCCTTCACCCCTTCTACACACTCCACACACTCCACACCTCACACACACTCACACACTTGTTTATTGTCCTGTTATCTGATCTCTCTGTACGTTGGAATATGTTTCTACTGATTGCTGTTGAATGTGATGCTCGTCGTATGTTCGTGATTCTGATTCGTATTATTTGAATTCTCTGTTATAATTACAATAATTATAACAATAATAATAATAGTTCTGATCCTTTCTCGTAGGAGTTGGAGCTTCAGACTCGCCTCCACAGCCTCTCCTCCTCCTCCTCACCTCTGCCCACCTCCTTCTCCTCCTCCTCCTCCTCCTCTCTGGACCCCCGGGCCCTGCTGTCCCCCGCTCTGCCTCACCCGTTCTTCCCCTCCTCCCTGGTGACTCCCTGTCTGGGTCTGGACGCCCTGAGCTTCGTGGACCTGGACGAGCCTCCTGGAGCGTCGGGGGTCTTCTCCTCAGACCTGATGTGTGAGGTCGGGCTGGAGGACATGTTGATGGAGGAGGGGGGGGGGGGAGGGGTGCGACCCCCTGCTGTCTTGTGGAGCCTCAAAGACCAGCAGCAGGAGGAGCAGCTTCAGCATGGAGGAGGACCTCTGATGGTCTCCTCCTCAGACCGCCGGCTGATTGGCCGGCAGAGTCTCAGTAACTTTTTTAACGTTTTTTATCTGGTAACCTGAACGCACCACCACTTCCTGTCTGATGAGCTTCTGATCAAGTGGAGAGAAAGTTTATTTATTTTAAACTACAAACGCTTTCTGTGGTAAAAATACATCTGTTCTAACTGTTAACGTTAGCAATAGCATGTTCACCCCATGGCCACGCCCCCCATCAGTGATGTCACAGTTTCACCTGCAGCATCAGAGGTGATGATGTGACTCTGATCAGGTGATTACTGATCTGGTTGATTCAACCGTTTCAGAGTTCAGTGAAAGACATTTATTAAACATTGAATGATTTATTAAACACGAATGAGCTAATGCTAGTAAAGCTAACTGCTTTTATCCGAGAGCTCAGGAGTCACAAACAAACGATCATTAGAGTCTGAAACAAACATGACGTCATGGCAACATGGTGACGCTCACAGTTAGCTTTCTATTATAGCTAGCTATAGTTATAAAGTATTAAATAAACTACAACCATCTTGACAATCGATTCATCGGTTTGAGGAATTTTTTTTAAGAAACTAAATGTAAAGATTCTCTTGTTGACGCTTTTTATTTGTGAATATCTTCTGGTTTCTTTATTCTGTGACAGTAAAACCCTGTTAGCTGTAGCGCAGTTCTCCACATGCTAACTGTTAGCTGTAGCGCAGTTCTCCACATGCTAACTGTTAGCTGTAGCGCAGTTCTACACATGCTAACTGTTAGCTGTAGCACAGTTCTCCACATGCTAACTGCTAGCTGTAGCGCAGTTCTACATATGCTAACTGCTAGCTTTCTATGAACTCTCTAGAACTGTTAACCTGTGAACCAGAACAAAGCAGATTAGCTGTTAGCTTGTTAGCGTAGCTTCAGTTGTCCGTCTTGATAAAGGGATTCTTGTTCTTCTGATTTTGTCTGAATATGATCCGTTTTAATTTAGCATCATGTTTGTTTTTATAGATTCAAACTTATATAGAAATAGCCATTTAAGAAAAATAGATTTAGTCTCTTATGTGTTTTGTTTCAATGTGTTTCTATGACAACGATCATTTCTTCATAAGGCATCATGGTGTTTACAAAATAAAGGTCGGGGGTATTTGTCTATTACATGTGTATTACACAATATATATATGTTTGTATACACACAGTATATAAACAGCACGAAAGTGAGGACATTTGTGTTTGGTCGATTATTTCTTTGTTGTAATTCTTCTTGGCAATAAATCTTGAATGAGCCAAACAGCTGATTCTGCCGTTGACTCTTGTTTGGTGGTTGATTGAATTCTGAAGAAACGAGACACAGGCAATTTAACAATATATTCATTTAACAAAGAGAACCACACACAGCCACACCAGCTGAGAGCTGTGAGAGTCACCCAGATGTTCAGTGTCTCTAGCAGTAAGTCCTGGTCCACCGTGTGGACTGCAGCACTGAGATCCAGTAACACTCAGACTGAGGTTCATTGTGTTTCAGTGCTGTGGTGTCTGAGCCTGACTGGAGACATCAGAACATTATTTACGGCCAAGAAGTTGTATATATCGGCCGATCATGTTTCATAGTTAAAGTCTAAACATCCTTCTTCAGCAGCGCTTTAATAACTGCTGTGTTTAGCCTGAGAGAAGAGACGTGTTTACAGTCTGTAAAGGTCAGAGGTCATGCAGCTTGAAGTGTGTTGGTAGAATATCAGCAGCAGGAGGACGACTTCACATGTTGTATAATGTCTTCAAGGCTTCTACGGTCGATTGAGTGAAATGGTGTCATGATATGTGAACGTTATTCAGAGATGACATCACTTCCTGTGGGTGGTGTGGAGGACGGACTGCTCGTCTCAGTCATTGAGGTACACTGATTGCATGCAGGTGGAGCTCAGCAGCTACTGACACTGGAGGTCTGTGACAGTAGCAAATAAGGAGCGTGTGTTGTTATTGGTTATGATGTCAGAGACACACACACACACACACACACACACACGCACACACTCTCACACACACACACACACACAAATAACTCAACAGGAGGGTGGACTCCAGTGTGTTTAAGGGTTCTTTATACCACGAATTAATATAATAATGATCATTAGTATATTCATGATGATGATTATTATGATTATTGTTATTATTATTAATAAATATATCATATATCATACATATAATTTCCTTACACACAATATATCATTTATTAATATTTTACTAATTCAATATATTACAATTAATATAAAATAATACAAATATTAACAACAAGACGTTTTGTAGAAAGATTTTGTGTTGTTTGAGTGTGAATCAGTGTTTCAGTCATTATTATTATTATTATTATTATTATTATTATTATTATTATCCACTGTGCTTCATATCACATAAATGACTCTATACCCGGGTCCAGACCGGGTCCAGACCGGGTCCAGACCGGGTCCAGACCGAGCCGGTCTGTGGTTCTGTCTCCGTCCTGCAGGTGTCCGCTGCAGCAGCGGACTCCGGCTCACTGCTGCCCGCTTTCATTTTGCGCACAGAAGAAGAAGAAGACGAAGAAGACGAAAAAGCGGAAACAAAGAACAGATTTTCTCCTCAATGAAAAAGAGTGAAATGTAACCGGAGGTCTCGTGAGGACTCCACCGGAGGACCGACTCTTCTTCTGCGTGTGAAGCAGCTGCAGCTTCCTCATGGTGAGTCTTCTTCATGAGCTTCTTCTCAGGCAGATGGAGGAGAACCTGCAGCATCTCTCACACACACACTCACTAACACCACACACACACACACCACACACACACACACACACACACTCACTCACTCACTCACTCACTCACTCACTCACTCACTCACTCACTCACTCACTAACACACACACTCACTAACACACACACACTCACTAACACACACA
>NC_136536.1:185000-297500 GCF_910591455.1 Pholis gunnellus | reverse complement strand
AGGACGGAGGACTGCTCTCAGTGCGACTTCTGTAAAGACATGAAGAAGTTCGGAGGACCCAACAAGATCCGGCAGAAGTGTCGTCAGCGGCAGTGTGCAGTCCGAGCTCGGGTGAGTCTCAGCTTCTATATTAAACACGAGCGCTGGGCCACGATTAACATGTTTCATCTCCATTAATCTCATTGTTCTGTTAAAGTTCATAATGAATCTAAAGTAGTGTGTTGGTCTCTTGTGTGTTAAAGTGCTGCTCTATGAACTAAAGGTCAAAGGTCAACAACATGTGGTGTAAACACGTTAAACTCATCAGGTTGTTGTTAACAGCAGGATTCTCTTCACACAGCAGCAGTTCTATCTCTTCTCTCTCTGTGCTCAGTGTGTGAACATGAACAACATGAACAACACGTTTCACACGTTTCATCACAATGTGTGTGTTGTGTGTTCACTACTCTTCATCACTATGATGCTGTAACTCAGAGGTGATGAAGGTCACCCAGCGATCACAGAATAAAGACACTTTACACAGTTTAGGAGTATTTTCCCTTTAACTCACGAGATGCTGGCAGCATGTTTAATACTTAATGTGAATATAATTCAGACTTTGTTGGCATCTTATTCTGAAAACCGGATGTTGTCTCACGTTAATCTTTCCGCTAACTTTCAAAGTCCTTCGCTCGCTCCTGATCTGTGCCGGTTCAATGCGTTTACCGTGATACGTCTCTACGTCACTCAGTCCAGATGTGGTCACTTCCTGTTCACTGGTTGATAAAAACAAGATGGCGACGGTGAAATCACTTGAACTTGATGTGATTCATGAGATGGTTCAGATGTTAGAGATGTTTTATTGATGGTGGGTCATGTTTCTCTGAAGGTGATGTTGGTGTTGATTAGTTTTTGATCTCTGAGTAGAAGATGCTTCGTGTCAAAGAGGAGGAGATGAGTCGAAGCGGCGTCAGGGGGCGCGGCCTGTCGAGGAAAGGGGCGGGGTATCAGACGGAGGACGAGGAGGATGAAGAGGAGGATGACGACGTGGCCTTCAGTGAGAGCGAGCTAGAGCTGTATGAGCAGTACAGAGCCGCCGGATACAGAGACCTGGTCAGTACGCGTTTCTGAACCAATCAGCTGTCAGAACAGGCACTTCCTGTGTGGTGATGTCATGCGTCTTCCTGTCTGCAGGTGTGGCACAGCGAGGAAGAGGACGCTCAGTCGGACTCCTTGAGGAAGAAGGCGGTGAAGGTGAAACATGTCAAGAGACGAGAGAAGAAGCCGGAGAAGAAGGTGAGGACCGATGATGTCACTGATGAGGTCACAGATCACCTGCTTGATGACCTCATTCACTAACTCACCTGTCCTCCGCTGCAGAAGTCCGTCTCTGCTCCTAAAGAGGAGGTGAAGCCTCGCCGCCACAAAGCCAAGCAGCGCCACAGGGAGCGCGTGCGTCACAGCGAGCGGGGGGGAGGAGAGGGCGGGGCTAAGGAGGTGGGCGGGACTATGCATCAGTGTCTGGGACCAGGATGTGTCCAACTGGCGAGGACCAGCTCCAAGTACTGTTCAGAGGACTGTGGCATGAAACTCGCAACCAAGTGAGTCACAACGACACAAGCAAGTCAACAACAACACAAACAAGTCAACAACAACAACGACACGCACAAGTCAACAACAACGACACACACAAGTCAACAACGACACAAGCAAGTCAACAACAACACAAACAAGTCAACAACAACAACGACACGCACAAGTCAACAACAACGACACACACAAGTCAACAACGACACAAGCAAGTCAACAACAACACAAACAAGTCAACAACAACAACGACACGCACAAGTCAACAACAACGACACACACAAGTCAACAACGACACAAGCAAGTCAACAACAACACAAACAAGTCAACAACAACAACGACACGCACAAGTCAACAACAACGACACACACAAGTCAACAACAACGACACAAGCAAGTCAACAACAACACAAACAAGTCAACAACAACAACGACACACACAAGTCAACAACAACGACACAAACAGGTCAACAACAACGACACACACAAGTCAACAACAACGACACAAACAGGTCAACAAAAACAACGACACACACAAGTCAACAACAACGACACAAACAGGTCAACAACAACGACACAAACAGGTCAACAAAAACAACGACACACACAAGTCAACAACAACACAAACAAGTCAACAACAACGACGCACACAAGTCAACAACAACGACACAAGCAAGTCAACAACAACACAAACAAGTCAACAACAACAACAACACAAACAAGTCAACAACAACGACACACACAAGTCAACAACAACGACACACACAAGTCAACAACAACGACACACACAAGTCAACAACAATGACACAAACAGGTCAACAACAACGACATACTCAAGTCAACAACAACAGCGATACAAACAAGTCAACAACAACAACGACACACACAAGTCAACAACAACGACACAAACGGGTCAACAACAACGACACAAACAGGTCAACAACACAAACAAGTCAACAACAACGACACACACAGGTCAACAACAACGACACACACAGGTCAACAACAACGACACACTCAAGTCAACAACAACGACACACTCAGGTCAACAACAACGACACACTCAAGTCAACAACGACACACTCAGGTCAACAACGACACACTCAAGTCAACAACAACGACACACTCAAGTCAACAACAACGACACACTCAGGTCAACAACAACGACACACTCAAGTCAGCAACAACAACAACACAAACAAGTCAACAACAACGACACACTCAAGTCAACAACAACGACACACTCAAGTCAACAACAATAACAACACAAACAAGTCAACAACAACGACACACTCAAGTCAACAACAACGACACACTCAAGTCAACAACAATAACAACACAAACAAGTCAACAACAACGACACACTCAAGTCAACAACAACGACACACTCAAGTTAACAACAACAACAACACAAACAAGTCAACAACAACGACACACTCAGGTCAACAACAACGACACACTCAAGTCAACAACGACACACTCAGGTCAACAACGACACACTCAAGTCAACAACAACGACACACTCAAGTCAACAACAACGACACACTCAGGTCAACAACAACGACACACTCAAGTCAGCAACAACAACAACACAAACAAGTCAACAACAACGACACACTCAAGTCAACAACAACGACACACTCAAGTCAACAACAATAACAACACAAACAAGTCAACAACAACGACACACTCAAGTCAACAACAACGACACACTCAAGTCAACAACAATAACAACACAAACAAGTCAACAACAACGACACACTCAAGTCAACAACAAAAGCAATACAAACAAGTCAACAACAAGCCTGTCTGTCTCTCTCTCTGTCTGTCTCTCTGTCTGTCTGTCTGTCTGTCTGTCTCTCTCTCTGTCTGCCTGTCTGTCTCTCTGTCTCTCTGTCTGTCTCTCTGTCTGTCTGTCTGTCTGTCTGTCTGCCTGTCTGTCTCTCTCTCTGTCTGCCTGTCTGTCTCTCTGTCTGCCTGTCTGTCTGTCTGTCTGCCTGTCTGTCTCTCTGTCTTTCTGTCTGTCTGTCTGTCTGCCTGTCTGTCTCTCTGTCTTTCTGTCTGTCTGTCTGTCTGTCTGTCTGTCTGTCTCTGTCTTTCTGTCTGTCTGCCTGTCTGTCTGTCTGCCCGTCTCTCTGTCAGTCGTATCTATGAGATCCTTCCTCAGAGGATCCAGCAGTGGCAGCAGAGTCCATGCGTTGCAGAGGAAATGGGGCGGAGACAGCTGGAGCGAATCAGGAAGGAGCAGCAGGCGGCGAGGCTCCGCCTCACTCTGATGGAGAAACGTTTCCACGAGCTGGAAGGCATCATCGCCAACGCCAAGCAGCAGCAGGTCCACCACCACGAGGAGGTCAGACAGACCGTTAATATTAACATAACATCTATATTGATTAATTATATACATGTACAGTGTGTGTGTAGGCCACTCACCGTCCCTCAGGTTGTGGCATGTTAATACATACTGGGCAGCAAGATATGTCCTATCTCCTTCTCCTATACTTCCTTACTTCCTATCTCCTTCTCCGAGGAGTATTTTTAATTTTGAGATTACATAGTCAAATTTTTTTGAATTTAGAGCTCTTGGAGCTTTTTCTTTTAGTGCATTCACTGTTATGGTTCTACCAAGGTCTCTTTCTCTCTCTCTCTCTGTCTCTCTCTCTCTCTCTCTCTCTCTCTCTGTCTCTCTCTCTCTCTCTCTCTCTGTCTCTCTCTCTCTCTGGTGGCTAAGTGGAGAGCAGGGCCGTCCTTCAATCGGAGAATCGGCGGTTCGATCTCCGGCTCCACTCGTCGCATCTCGATGTGTCCTTGAGCAACACACTTAACCCCAAAATGTCTCCTGTAGCTGTGCCCACGTGATAGAATCTGATTTGTAAGTCGCTTTGGATAAAAGCGTCTGCTGAATGACTGTGATGTCTGTCTCTCCAGGTGACTGAAGGTGACGGTGAGGACACAGACCTGCAGGTCTTCTGTGTTTCCTGCAGTCACCCCGTCAACCCCAAGGTGGCTCTGAGACACATGGAGCGATGCTATGCTAAGGTCAGTGTGTCTCTTTAACAGGAGACCCCAGATTAGAACCAATCAGCCGCTTCCTGTGGTGGATTTGGAAAGCTAATCACAACTGTCTGTCTGTCTGTCTGTCTGTCTGTCTCTCTGTGTTCAACAGTATGAGAGTCAGACATCGTTTGGCTCCATGTATCCAACACGAATAGAGGGGTAAGATCACCTGTCTGTCTGTCTGTGTTTTCAACAGTATATTTCTGTCGGAATAAAACCCGTCTGTCTCTCATATGTGCGTCTGTGTTTCAGGGCGACCCGGTTGTTCTGTGATGTGTATAACCCTCAGAGTAAGACGTACTGTAAGCGGCTGCAGGTTCTGTGTCCTGAACACTCCAGAGATCCAAAGGTACCATCAGACAGACAGACATCATTCAGCAGAACAGTGAAGCTTTTTCATTCAGTTGGAAACTCAATTAAGGAAATGACGCTGAATAATAAATAAATCAAAACTGCGTTATATTGTCGCCGTTAATTAATTAATGCGTTAATGCGATAATAACGCGTTAACTTGCCCAGCACCAATAACAATATAACAATATGAAATATAATAATATGGACTATAACAATATGAAAGTGATCCAGTGATCTCTCTACCTGTCTCTCTACCTGTCTCTCTACCTGTCTGTCTCCCTGTCTGTCTCTCTACCTGTCTCTCTACCTGTCTGTCTCCCTGTCTGTCTCTCTACCTGTCTCTCTACCTGTCTCCCTGCCTGTCTGTCTCCCTGTCAGGTCCCAGCAGACGAGGTGTGTGGGTGTCCTCTGGTGAAAGACGTGTTTGAGCCGACTGGAGAGTTTTGTCGTCTGTCGAAGAGGAAATGTAACAAACATTATTGTTGGGAGAAACTTCGCCGTGCTGAGGTCGACTTGGAGAGAGTCCGAGTGGTAACTTCATTAACAACAGCCTTCATTAACAACAGCCTTCATTAACAACAGCCTTCATTAACAACAGCCTGTATTGACAACGGCCTTCATTAACAACAGCCTGTATTGACAACAGCCTTCATTAATAACAGCCTTCATTAACACCAGCCTTCATTAACAACAGCCTTCATTAACAACAGCCTGTATTGACAACAGCCTTCATTAACACCAGCCTTCATTAACAACAGCCTTTATTAAAAACAGCCTTTATTAACAACAGCCTTTATTGACAACAGCCTTCATTAACAACAGCCTTCATTAACAACAGCCTTCATTAACAACAACCTTTATTAACAACAGCCTTCATTAACAACAGCCTTTATTAAAAACAGCCTTTATTAACACCAGCCTTCATTAACAACAGCCTTCATTAACACCAGCCTTCATTAACAACAGCCTTCATTAACAACAACCTTTATTAACAACAGCCTTCATTAACAACAGCCTTTATTAAAAACAGCCTTTATTAACAACAGCCTTTATTGACAACAGCCTTCATTAACAACAGCCTTCATTAACAACAGCCTTCATTAACAGCCTTCATTAACAACAGTCTTTATTGACAACAGCCTTCATTAACAACAGCCTTTATTGACAACAGCCTTCATTAACAACAGCCTTCATTAACAACAGCCTTCATTAACAACAGCCTTTATTGACAACAGCCTTCATTAATAACAACAGCCTTCATTAACACCAGCCTTCATTAACAACAGCCTTCATTAACACCAGCCTTCATTAACAACAGCCTTCATTAACAACAACCTTTATTAACAACAGCCTTCATTAACAACAGCCTTTATTAACAACAGCCTTTATTAACAACAGCCTTTATTGACAACAGCCTTCATTAACAACAGCCTTCATTAACAACAGCCTTTATTAAAAACAGCCTTCATTAACAGCCTTCATTAACAACAGCCTTCATTAACAGCCTTCATTAACAACAGTCTTTATTGACAACAGCCTTCATTAACAACAGCCTTTATTGACAACAGCCTTCATTAACAGCCTTCATTAACAACAGCCTTCATTAACAACAACCTTTATTAACAACAGCCTTCATTAACAACAGCCTTTATTAACAACAGCCTTTATTAACAACAGCCTTTATTGACAACAGCCTTTATTAACAACAGCCTTTATTAACAACAGCCTTCATTAACAACAGCCTTCATTAACAACAGCCTTCATTAACAACAACCTTTATTAACAACAGCCTTCATTAACAACAGCCTTTATTAACAACAGCCTTTATTAACAACAGCCTTTATTGACAACAGCCTTCATTAACACCAGCCTTCATTAACAACAGCCTTTATTAACAACGGCCTTTATTGACAACAGCCTTCATTAACAACAGCCTTTATTGACAACAGCCTTCATTAACAACAGCCTTTATTAACAACAGCCTTCATTAACAACAACAGCCTTCATTAACACCAGCCTTCATTAACAACAGCCTTTATTGACAACAGCCTTCATTAACAACAGCCTTCATTAACAACAGCCTTTATTGACAACAGCCTTCATTAACAACAGCCTTTATTAACAACAGCCTTCATTAACAACAGCCTTTATTGACAACAGCCTTCATTAATAACGGCCTTTATTGACAACAGCCTTCATTAACAACAGCCTTCATTAACAACAGCCTTTATTGACAACAGCCTTCATTAATAACAGCCTTCATTAACAACATCCTTCATTAACAACGGCCAGCATTAACAACAGCCTTCATTAACGTCACTGGAAGGACTGGTGTCCAAAACACAATAATCAGTGTCTCTCTGTCTTCTCTCTCGCTGTCTTTCTCTCTCTTTTTGAATCTCTGTCTCTCTCTTACCCCCTGTATGTCTCTCTCTCAGTGGTATAAGCTGGACGAGCTGTTTGAGCAAGAGAGGAATCTGAGGACAGCGATGACGAATCGAGCCGGTTTATTGGCTCTGATGCTGCACCAGACCATCCAACACGACCCAATCACAACGGACCTGCGCTCTGTCAAGGACAGGTAGACAGGCAGGTAGATAGACAAGAAGACAGACAACGACACAGAAAGGTAGACAGACAGAGAGACAGACAGAAAGGTAAACAGGTAAAGCCCTCTGAGGCAAATTTGTGATTTTGGTCTATACAAAATATATTGAATTGAATTAAACAGGTACACAGACAGGTAGAGGGACAGACAGACATGAGACATACAAAGACAGGTGGACGGACAGAGCGATAGAAAGGTAGACGGGTTGAGGGACAGACAGGTCTACAGCTCCCTGGATGTATTCAACGTTTCTGTTTTAAATGAATCTCAAACTAACAGAAACAAACATGGACGCATCATAATAACAAGAAAACAATCTGTTGTTATTTTGAGATAAAGATCTTATGAAGTTATGAAGAGAAAACGATGACATCACACCATGATATCTTCATGACAATAATGACGTTTCATCAGAAAGAAGAGATGGAATTTGTAGTTTTAAGTCATCAGGCTTTATTGTAGTTTGGATAGTCTGTGATGTGTTTACATTCTCATTCATAATGTGAATATTCAGGAAATATGAATCTGTACACAAACACTAATACTTTTCTCTGTTTTTATACTGTTTTATTCCTGAAGTACAACATTACCCAGAAGTCCACTGGTGGGAGCCGTTACTAGTCATGAAACACTAGAATCAAGTGTTTCATATTCTGTACATCAATAATGCATTTTGGGATAAATACAAACAGAGCATGTGTGATGTTTATATCATGATCCTTTCACAATAAGAGCTTAATGCTGCTCATTCACTACAGTCAAGTTACACAATCATAAAACAAGACAACATGAAGAAAGAATTATTGGAACATATATAACTCCGTCTTTTTGATTTAAATAAACAAACAAGTTCAGGTGTCCTGAAATAAAGACTTTTATTGTGAAGGGACATAACCTATAATGTCTATTTCTTCTGTGTTTATTAAATATTGTTCCATGAAACACTTGTAAATAATAAGAACTAAAACTTGTTCTTCTTTTATCTCATTTTGTATCACAGTGTTATATTTTTATTATTTGTTCATGTTGGATTCAAACTGTTTCATTAAAATGTTATTTCTGAAGATTTTGTGGGGATTCAATTATGATAAAAAAAAGATTCTTAACTTTGTAACAAAGTTACAGATATAACTATATACTATATTATATATACAGTATACATAGTATATATATATACTATACAATATTACTACAGTTAACTTGAGACAAAGTAGAGACATTTCAGCTCATGTGACACAGATTATTAAGAGTTTTTATTAAAAAGCATCAAAACAAATGAAAGTATGACGTCACTTTATTCTCTACATAAAGGTTTAGATTTTATAGAAATATATGTTTTTATAAAACCTTTACGAACCTGTTTCTGGAGCCAGTTAACGTCATCAGGTGGCGCCGAAGCGATGTGTGGTGACGTCAGATTGGCGCGACGGTTCAACGGGCGCTCAGAGCGAGAAACAGAAGAAGAAGAAAAACAGAAGGAGAGAAACAGAAGAAGAGAAACAGAAGAAGAGAAACAGAAGGAGAGAAACAGAAGAAGAGAAACAGAAGAAGAGAAACAGAAGAAGAGAAACAGAAGGAGAGAAACAGAAGAAGAAGAAGAAGAAGAGAAACAGAAGGAGAGAAACAGAAGGAGAGAAACAGTGAGTCTCTTCGCTTTGATTTCAGTGAACTTTGAACATATTTTAACATCTTTAATGTTTCGTTATTGGCGTTGAGCTGAAACATGCAGCTGTTCAAGACCCGCTATTTGATAGATGATAGATGATGGATGATGGATGATAGATGATGGATGGATGATGGATGATAGATGGATGATAGATGGATGATGGATGGATGATAGATGGATGGATGATGGATGATAGATGCTTTATTCATCCCCGGGGGGAATTTGTTTGTAGCAGCAGCAAACAAAGTTACAGAGTAAACATAAAATATGAAAGATGCTCAATATATACAGTACAATAAAATAACAGAGCAGATATTGCATTTGAAGAAATAGAATCATAGAAATGCAAAGATATGCACAGTATATACAATAAAACAGAACGTATTAAATGAACTAACTCTGTATAAAACAGTAGAGCGAGCAGCAGCGTGTAGCGTTGGTGTAGTCGTGTACTCGTGTAGTCGTGTACTCGTGTAGTCGTGTAGTCGTGTACTCGTGTAGTCGTGTAGTCGTGTAGTCGTGTACTCGTGTGGAGGAGGATCTGTGGTTCATTATAGAGTCTGACAGCAGAATGTTCTCCTGGATCTGGATCAGTCTGTCCCTGCAGCAGGTGGTGCAGAGGGGGGTCCTGGTGATCCAGTATGGAGAGTAGTTTCTTCAGAGTCTCCCCAGCAGACTAGCAGCAGTGAACTGATAGAACATCTCCAACATAGTCTGTCTGTCTGCCTCCTATTGTTGTAATCAATACATGAACAATAAAATAGAGCACATTGCTGTTAGCTAACACTGTCAGAGACTAGACCTGGTCCTGGTCCTGGTCCTGGTCCTGGTCCTGGTCCAGGTCCAGCACATATACAGGTGCATCTCAATGAATTAGAATATCATCGAAAAGTTCATTTATTTCAGTAATTCAATTCAAAAAGTGAAACTCATATATAGATTCATTACACACATATTGATACACAGTACACAGTACACAGTACACAGTACACAGTGTACTGTGTACTGTGTACTGTGTATGGACATACTCTTCAGTAGGCCAACATCTCTGTATTAAAGATCTCTTGTCGTCTTGGTCTTCTGTGATATTCTGTTAGATTCTCTTTAATTGATGTTTTTCCTCTGAGCTGAAGGATTCTGTTGACCCCTCACAGGAGGATCAGAGATGCAGTCTGGATCACATTCTCCTGATCCTGATCCTGATCCTGGTCTAAAGTCAGTCAGAAGATCTCCTCGACTGTCTCCTCAGGTCAGTGACACACACACACACACACACACACACACACACACACACACGTTTACCAGGAAACATAACCCAGAGTTGTGATGAACAGCTGTGTCTTCATCAGCAGCACTGAGGTGTGTTTACATGTTTATGTGTTCAGAGCAGCAGTGAAGGAAAGGAGGGAAGGAAAGGAGGAGGCTTTCTGAAGGAGGTAAAGAGGAGAGGAAGGATGGAGAGGAGCCGAGAGGAAGACGAGGAGCTGATCCACAGACTGCAGACGCTGGTGAGAAGATACTAGTACACACACTCATAGTACTCACAGTACACATAGTACTCTCAGTACACATAGTACTCACAGTACACATAGTACTCTCAGTACACATAGTACTCTCAGTACACATAGTACTCTCAGTACACATAGTACTCTCAGTACACACAGTACACACAGTACTCACAGTACACACAGTACTCTCAGTACACACAGTACTCTCAGTACACATAGTACTCACAGTACACATAGTACTCTCAGTACACATAGTACTCACAGTACACACAGTACACACAGTACTCACAGTACACACAGTACTCTCAGTACACACAGTACTCTCAGTACACATAGTACTCACAGTACACATAGTACTCACAGTACACACAGTACACACAGTACTCACAGTACACACAGTACTCTCAGTACACACAGTACTCTCAGTACACACAGTACTCTCAGTACACATAGTACTCACAGTACACACAGTACACACAGTACTCACAGTACACACAGTACTCTCAGTACACATAGTACTCACAGTACACATAGTACTCACAGTACACATAGTACTCACAGTACACATAGTACTCTCAGTACACATAGTACTCACAGTACACACAGTACACACAGTACTCTCAGTACACACAGTACTCTCAGTACACACAGTACTCTCAGTACACACAGTACTCTCAGTACACACAGTACTCTCAGTACACATAGTACTCACAGTACACACAGTACACACAGTACTCACAGTACACACAGTACTCTCAGTACACATAGTACTCACAGTACACATAGTACTCTCAGTACACATAGTACTCACAGTACACAGTACTCTCAGTACACATAGTACTCTCAGTACACATAGTACTCTCAGTACACATAGTACTCACAGTACACATAGTACTCTCAGTACACATAGTACTCACAGTACACATAGTACTCTCAGTACACATAGTACTCTCAGTACACCTCTTGGTACTGAGTTACATCCTGCTGACACCAATTCAAACATGTGTTCCTCTGATCCAGGACGTGTCCACCAGGTCCCAGGTCTCAGGAACAGGTCTGGTTTACTCTGAGATCTTCACTCATCATAAGAACCTCTGGGATGCCAGGTAAGCCCCGCCCCCTTCCTCTTATTGTTAATACACATTACATCACATTACAGTCATTCAGCAGACGCTGTTATCCAAAGAGACTTACAGTCAGTGTGTTCAACATAGTGTTCAAGAGAACTACTCGTCACCAGAAGTCATGAGTTCATCTCCTTTAAACATCTCAGAGCAGAAACCAGAGCAGACGTACAGAAACACACGAGCATGAACACAACCAGTGCTGAGAGGAAGGCTCAGGGTAGAGCTTCATGAAGAGGTGAGTCTTCAGCCTGATGGAAGATGGGCAGCGACTCTGCTGTCCTGACGTCAGTGGGGAAACACATGGTGGACAATAGAAACCCCTCAAGCTCACGCTGGAGAAGTCTTAGCTTGAAGAAGTCGGGCTTGAAGAAGTCGGGCTTGAAGAAGTCGGGCTTGAAGAAGTCGGGCTTGAAGAAGTCGGGCTTGAAGAAGTCGCCCCGTTGCCTTCGTTGGCCTGACGCTTCCAACCTCCAGCAGAGCTTCAGGACAGAGATCTACTGACGGCTCATTGTCTGCCAGCAGTGCAGCTCTTCCTGCAACCAGCAACGCTCTTCACCTGCTGAGACTACATCACACCTCCTCAGACCAGCAGAGACTCACAAAGCTCTCACACCTGAGGAAAGCCTCAGGACCATAAAGACAACGAGTAAAATACTGATTATTATGTTCCAGGTGAGTCAGAAGTTGTTCCTCCAGAAGATGAAGACACACATAAGAGATCAATAAGTATTTGATCTAGTTTAAATAGTTTGAATCTGTGTAATTTATGGAACAATATATACTCTAAACATCATGATGTCACTGAATATAAATGTGAGAAGGGGGCGGGGCTTATCCTCTGTAAACATCATGATGTCACTTGATATAAATGTGAGAAGGGGGCGGGGCTTATCCTCTGTAAACATCATGATGTCACTTGATATAAATGTGAGAAGGGGGCGGGGCACTAATCGGTAGTCCTGATTGATCTTCAGTCATCCAGAGAGGCCTGACAGAGTGACGTCCATCATGGAGGAGCTGGACAGACAGGACCTGCTGTCTCACTGCACCAGAGTCCAGGTCTGACCACTTCCTGTTTCAGAGTTTCACAATAAAAGCAGCCTAGAACAAGCTGGAAGGTTGTTCTCTGAGTTCAACCTCAGAATGTTTCCCTGTTCAGTTCAACTAAACACTGACTGAACCGAGCAGATGTTTGACTCTGTTACAGAGTAACTTCAGGTCTGCTGATCCTTTCAACAGTGAATCATTAACAGTAATCACAGTTACACAGAGAAACACACGTTGAACTTTGATATTTATATATTGATGTTGTTTACGTGATGTACCTGAAGGGGGCGCTATGTGTGTGTGTTTCAGATCAGAGAGGCTGTAGAAGAAGAACTGCTGCTCGTTCACACGTGAGCATTATTCTCTACTGTTCTCTATTGTTCTCTATCGTTCTCTACCGTTCTCTATTGTTCTCTACTGTTCTCTATTGTTCTCTACCGTTCTC
Organism: Pholis gunnellus; assembly: GCF_910591455.1. Lineage (NCBI taxonomy): Eukaryota > Metazoa > Chordata > Actinopteri > Perciformes > Pholidae > Pholis > Pholis gunnellus. Next base: position 284,126 of record NC_136536.1, on the reverse strand, counting down.
TATCGTTCTCTATCGTTCTCTATTGTTCTCTATCGTTCTCTACCGTTCTCTATTGTTCTCTACTGTTCTCTATTGTTCTCTACCGTTCTCTATTGTTCTCTATCGTTCTCTATTGTTCTCTATCGTTCTCTACCGTTCTCTATCGTTCTCTACCGTTCTCTATTGTTCTCTATTGTTCTCTATCGTTCTCTATCGTTCTCTATTGTTCTCTATCGTTCTCTATCGTTCTCTATCGTTCTCTATCGTTCTCTATCGTTCTCTATCGTTCTCTACCGTTCTCTACTGTTCTCTACTGTTCTCCATTGTTCTCTATTATTCTCTACCGTTCTCTATTGTTCTCTACAGTTCTCTATTGCTCTCTATAGCTCTCTATAGTTCTCTATTGTTCTCCTCTGTTCTTTATTGTTCTTTACCTTCTTGTGTTTGTAGGAAACAATATTTTGATCTGATGAAGTCGACTCAGACGATGACAGAAAGTGAACTTCACACTCTGTCTGAGAAATATGACTCAGTGTATCTTCATCCTGTAAGAACACACACACACACACACCTACACACACACAGGGTCAGATCAGATCAGTCTCAATAATTGCAAATGCACACAGAAAGACTCAAATACATTCCAATGCACACAAAAAATCACAAATATATTTGTGCATGTGTGTGTATTTGTTTGTGGGTTTTTTGAGACTCCTCTGACGTCGCTGGATTCACAAATTCGTTTTTTTCAACATAGACCTATCTGTAGCCAATCAGATGTCAGCTTCATTTTCAACCAATCACATGAGCGCAGCTCCCCCCCCCCACGAGACTGCCAGCGTTGTTGAATCAGGAAGTAAATACTGTAGCCGCCTGTGTTCACCCAGAGCTCTACGATCCCTCGTATCAGTAGAGACCGTGGTCTAATGAATACACAAGTGATGAAAGCTTTGTTTTTGTCTAAATAAACGTACGTACCTGCTACTCTACTGTGTGTGTGTGTGTGTGTGTCAGGAGTCCTACCAGGTGTGTGTGTCTGCGGTGGGTTCTGTCCTTCAGCTGGTCGATCAGGTGATGACCTCAGACCTGAGGAACGGATTTGCTGTCATCAGGTAACAACGTTCAGGTGCTGTTCAAACGTTAATGAAGCACAATGACTGAAGTAATCACCTGTCTGTCTGTCAGACCTCCAGGTCATCACGCTCAGTCCAACCAGTCCAACGGTTTCTGCATTTTCAACAACGTGGCGATTGCAGCTCGATACGCTCAGACCAGACACTCAGTCCGCAGGTAAGTGTGTGTGTGTGTGTGTGTGTGTGTCACTTCCTGTCAGTGTTGGTGTGTGGGAAGCCAATGAGGGCTCATGTTGTCATTGCAGCAGCACCTCCTGCTAGTTGGATGGGAGGCGTGTCTGATTCCTCTGCTCTGATTGGCTGATGATCTCTGATGTTGAATATCTGTGACGTTAGCTCAATTCTGGCTCTTTTTATTTTGGGGCAGAGGTTCATAACAGATGTCTTATTGTTTCAATGAAGCTGTAAACTTAACTGAAATGTTTCCTTTCTCAACGTAATGTGTGTGTGTGTGTGTGTGTGTGTGTGTGTGTGTGTGTGTGTGTGTGTGTGTGTGTGTGTGTGTGTGTGTGTGTGTGTGTGTGTGTGTGTGTGTGTGTGTGTGTGTGTGTGTGTGTGTGTCAGGGTGTTGATAGTGGACTGGGATGTTCATCATGGTCAGGGCATCCAGTACCTGTTCCAGGAAGACCCCAGGTACAATACTGACTCACAATCTGGTTACATTGTCTTTATGAAAACTACAAAGAGGAAATGCGTCCTGTTAACAGAGTGTGTGTGTGTGTGTGTCTCAGTGTCCTGTACTTCAGTGTCCACAGGTATCAACAGGGATCTTTCTGGCCTCACCTGTCAGAGTCTGACAGTCAGTTTGTTGGCAGCGGACGAGCTGAAGGAAGAAACATCAACCTGCCCTGGAACAAGGTGACTGTCCTCACCGTTAATTGTCCTCACCGTTAACTGTCCTCACCGTAAACTGTCCTCACCGTAAACCGTCCTCACCGTAAACTGTCCTCACCGTAAACTGTCCTCACCGTAAACCGTCCTCACCGTAAACTGTCCTCGTCCTCACCGTTAACTGTCCTCACCGTAAACTGTCCTCACCGTAAACCGTCCTCACCGTAAACTGTCCTCACCGTTAACCGTCCTCACCGTTAACCGTCCTCACCGTTAACCGTCCTCACCGTAAACCGTCCTCACCGTAAACCGTCCTCACCTTAAACTGTCCTCACCGTAAACTGTCCTCGTCCTCACCGTAAACTGTCCTCACCGTAAACTGTCCTCACCGTAAACTGTCCTCGTCCTCACCGTTAACTGTCCTCACCGTAAACTGTCCTCACCGTAAACCGTCCTCACCGTAAACCGTCCTCACCGTAAACCGTCCCCACCGTTAACCATCCTCACCGTAAACCGTCCTCACCGTGAACTGTTTTAAAGTGAACTCTTCGCTGTGTGAACTGTGTTTTGTGTTATTAATCCTCCAGACGATGATGACAGACGCTGATTACATCGCAGCTTTTCAACAACTCTTACTTCCTGTAGCCTACGAGGTAACACACACTCACACACACTCACACTCTCACTCTCACACACTCGCACACATCGACAGGATAATATATTGATGAAATGATGTGTGTGTGTGTGTGCGTGTGTTCAGTTTCAGCCTCAGCTGGTTCTGGTTTCTGCTGGATTTGATGCTGCAGTCGGTGATCAGAAGGTAAAAGCTCCACCGACCTGAGATCAGTGACAATAAATATAATGTGTGTATTTAATCTTTTCATTGTGTGTGTGTGTGTTCAGGGGGAGATGTGTGTGACTCCTCAGTGCTTTCATGTTCTGACTCACATGCTGATGAGTTTGGCAGAAGGTCGACTTGTTTTTGCTCTCGAGGTAAAAACAGTTTCACATCATCTGTGTGTAGCTTATGTTATTGTGTGTGTGTGTGTGTGTGTGTGTGTGTGTGTGTATATATATAGAAACACGTGTCTCATTAACACATATAACAAACCTTCAGGTGTTATTAATGATTTCATTTTGCCAAATATCTCTCATGTTCACACATAATATCTGGAGCTCTAGTTCTCTTCTTATAGTAACAGAAATATTAATAATAATCATAATAACTAATGATGACGAGGATTATTATTATCATTGTGTGCAGGGAGGTTATAACCTGCAGTCCACAGCGGAGGGCGCTGCAGCCTGTGTGAGAGCTCTGCTGGGAGGAGCCTGTCCTCCTCTGACCCCGCCCACCGCTCCCTCTGACAGGTGACATGTGGAACACCTGAGTCACACCAGAGTCACACCAGAGTTACACCAGAGTCACACCTGAGTCACACCAGAGTCACACCAGAGTCACTCCAGAGTCACTCCAGAGTCACTCCAGAGTCACACCAGAGTCACACCAGAGTCACACCAGAGTCACACCACACCAGAGTCACTCCAGAGTCACACCAGAGTCACACCACACCTGAGTCACACCAGAGTCACACCAGAGTCACTCCAGAGTCACACCACACCTGAGTCACACCAGTCACACCAGAGTCACTCCAGAGTCACACCAGAGTCACACCAGAGTCACACCAGAGTCACTCCAGAGTCACACCAGAGTCACTCCAGAGTCACACCAGAGTCACTCCAGAGTCACACCAGAGTCACTCCAGAGTCACACCAGAGTCACACCAGAGTCACACCAGAGTCACACCAGAGTCACTCCAGAGTCACACCACACCTGAGTCACACCAGTCACACCAGAGTCACACCAGAGTCACACCTGAGTCACACCTGAGTCACTCCAGAGTCACTCCAGAGTCACTCCAGAGTCACACCAGAGTCACACCAGAGTCACACCAGAGTCACACCAGAGTCACTCCAGAGTCACACCAGAGTCACACCACACCAGAGTCACACCAGAGTCACACCAGAGTCACTCCAGAGTCACTCCAGAGTCACACCAGAGTCACACCAGAGTCACACCAGAGTCACACCAGAGTCACACCACACCAGAGTCACTCCAGAGTCACACCAGAGTCACACCACACCAGAGTCAGAGTCACACCACACCAGAGTCACACCTGAGTCACACCAGAGTCACTCCAGAGTCACACCAGAGTCACTCCAGAGTCACACCACACCAGAGTCACACCTGAGTCACACCTGTTCATCAGCATCAGTGCTGATTTCTAACCACCTGTCTGTCTGTCTGTCAGTGCTCTGCAGTCCATCTCTCAGACTGTCTCAGCTCTGTATCCTCACTGGGTGTCTCTGCAAACACTGGGTGAGGAACGACATCATCACGTGTTGCTCTGTTTCAGCAGAACAAGAAACATAAATATTATTCAGAGGAACGTTTGTTTAAGGTCATAAAGTGACTCCCTCACTGTTAACCCTCCTTGTGCAGAAGGCGGCCCGTTGGCTGAGGGCCGTGTCATGAGAGCAACGACCAATCAGCAGAGCACAAAGCAGACCTGCCCGGCTCCCTCTGTTGCCACGGTAACAGGTCTGGTTTATGACGAGAGGATGATGGAGCACCTGAACATGTGGGACAGGTGAGTTACCATCACAATGAACAGTGGTACAGAGGTTTTATATATACAGTGTGTGTATATACATATATACACACACTGTATATATATATATACTGTATATATATATATATACCTGTTTATATAAACAGCCTGCATCATGAATAAACCTGTGTGTGTGTGTAGAGTGGTGAAGTGTGTCCTGTGGTTCTCTGCAGGCATCACCCTGAACAGCCTCAGAGAATCTTTAAAATCTTCTCCAAACATCAGCAGCTGGGATTGGTCGATCGCTGCCAACGGATACCAGCTCGCTTAGCAACAGAGGAGGAGTTGTCCAGGTGTCACAGGTACAAACACAATTACATGTGTATATGTATATATGTATATATATATGTGTGTGTGTGTGTGTGTGTGTGTGTGTGTGTGTGTATACGTCAATATTCTACTATTTGGAGTTTGTTGGGTCAATATATACGATGTTTTTAGTTTTGATATTCAGATATAACTTTAACCATCAAGATTAAACAATAAGTGTGTGTGTGTGTGTGTGTGTGTGTGTGTGTGTGTGTGTGTGTGTGTGTGTGTGTGTGTGTGTGTGTGTGTGTGTGTGTGTGTGTGTGTGTGTGTGTGTGTGTGTGTGAGAGCAGTGTACAGCACATTGAGCAGATGAAGGCCACCTCAGTGATGAAGCCCAGAGATCTGCACAGACTGGGTCACGAGTTCAACTCCATCTTCATCAACAACCAGAGCTTCCAGTCCGCTCTGCTGGCTGCTGGAGGATGTTTCACTGCTGTGGAGAGAGTCCTCACAGGACAGGTAACACCCACACACAGGTAACACACACAGGTACCACACACACACACAGGTAACACACACAGGTAACACACACACACAGGTAACACACACAGGTACCACACACACACACAGGTAACACACACACACAGGTAACACACACAGGTACCACACACACACACAGGTAACACACACAGGTAACACACACACACACAGGTAACACACACACACAGGTAACACACACAGGTACCACACACACACAGGTAACACACACAGGTAACACACACAGGTACCACACACACACAGGTAACACACACAGGTAACACACACAAACAGGTACCACACACACAGGTAACACACACAGGTAACACACACACACAGGTACCACACACACAGGTAACACACACAGGTAACACACACACACAGGTAACACACACACAGGTAACACACACACACAGGTAACACACACACAGGTAACACACACACAGGTAACACACAGGTAACACACACAGGCACCACACACACACAGGTAACACACACACAGGTAACACACACACACAGGTAACACACACACACACAGGTAACACACACACAGGTAACACACACAGGTAACACACACACACACAGGTAACACACACACACAGGTAACACACACACACAGGTAACACACACAGGTACCACACACACACAGGTAACACACACACACAGGTAACACACACAGGTAACACACACACACAGGTAACACACACACACAGGTAACACACACACACAGGTAACACACACAGGTACCACACACACACAGGTAAAACACACACACAGGTAACACACACAGGTAACACACACACAGGTAACACACACACACAGGTAACACACACAGGTACCACACACACACAGGTAACACACACACACAGGTAACACACACAGGTACCACACACACACAGGTAACACACACACACAGGTAACACACACACACACAGGTACCACACACACACACAGGTAACACACACAATTACCACACACACACAGGTAACACACACACACAGGTAACACACACACACAGGTAACACACACAGGTAACACACACACACAGGTAACACACACAGGTACCACACACACACAGGTAACACACACAGGTACCACACACACACAGGTAACACACACACACACAGGTAACACACACAGGTAACACACACACACAGGTAACACACACAGGTACCACACACACACAGGTAACACACACACACAGATAACATGCACTACAGTATAAATACTACAGTACCTGCTGTACAGTATACATACTACAGTATAAATACTACAGTACCTGCTGTACAGTAGAACTGACGTGTACCTGTCCGTCTCTCAGGTGAGTAACGCCGTGGCCATCGTTCGTCCTCCTGGTCATCACGCAGAGAGAGATTCTCCGTGTGGTTTCTGTTTCTTCAACACGGCAGCTCTCGCCGCTCGCCACGCCCAGAAAATATCCCATGATGCACCTCTGCGAGTCCTCATCCTGGACTGGGACATTCACCACGGCAACGGGACGCAGCACATGTTTGAGGACGATGACAGGTGAGTGAAACGAGACTGAAGTAAAGTGAATGGATGCAAAGATAAATTAAAGGTAAAGTGATGTAAAATGAATTAAAGTGTTTTCTCTCTGTCTCCAGCGTCCTGTACATCTCCCTCCATCGCTATGACAACGGGATGTTCTTCCCGTCTTCGGAAGACGCCGCCCCCGACAGGGTGGGCGTTTCCAAGGGGGCGGGGTTTAACGTCAACGTGGCGTGGAGCGGCGGGCGGATGGGAGACTCGGACTACCTCGCTGCCTTTCACAGTGTGGTCATGCCGATCGCCACCGAGGTAACAACACAGAAACACACTTCAGTGATGGAGTCCTCTAATCTGGGATCAGTCTGTGATGGTAGGGGGTCGGTCTGTGATGGTAGGGGGTCGGTCTGCGATGGTAGGGGGTCGGTCTGTGATGGTAGGGGGTCGGTCTGCGATGTAGGGGGTCGGTCTGCGATGGTAGGGGGTCGGTCTGCGATGGTAGGGGGTCGGTCTGCGATGTAGGGGGTCGGTCTGGATGTAGGGGGTCGGTCTGCGATGTAGGGGGTCGGTCTGGATGTAGGGGGTTGGTCTGCGATGTAGGGGGTCGGTCTGCGATGGTAGGGGGTCGGTCTGGATGTAGGGGGTCGGTCTGCGATGTAGGGGGTCGGTCTGCGATGTAGGGGGTCGGTCTGCGATGTAGGGGGTCGGTCTGCGATGTAGGGGGTCGGTCTGGATGTAGGGGGTCGGTCTGCGATGTAGGGGGGCGGTCTGCGATGTAGGGGGTCGGTCTGTGATGGTAGGGGGTCGGTCTGCGATGTAGGGGGTCGGTCTGCGATGTAGGGGGTCGGTCTGGATGTAGGGGGTCGGTCTGCGATGTAGGGGGTCGGTCTGGATGTAGGGGGTCGGTCTGTGATGTAGGGGGTCGGTCTGGATGTAGGGGGTCGGTCTGGATGTAGGGGGTCGGTCTGTGCCTTTCTCTGCTAGTTCTGGTTCCATTCGTCACATTCTCTCTACAGTTTAACCCGGGTTTGGTTCTGGTGTCGGCCGGTTTCGATGCAGCTCGAGGAGATCCACTGGGTGGATATCATGTGACCCCTGAGGGATACGCCCACCTCACACACCTGCTGATGTCACTGGCTGGGGGGCGGGTCCTACTCATACTGGAGGTACACACACAAGATACACACACACACACACGTTGCATGAATGTGAAGTGAAGTCAGTTGAAGTGACCTGTCTGTCTCTCACAGGGAGGTTATAACCTGTCGTCCATCTCTGACTCCATGGCGATGTGCACCAGTGTGTTGCTAGGAGACCCTCCTCCCTCCTTAGTGACTCCCCCCCCCCCCTCCTCATCACAGCGCCGCGGTAACGATCAATGAGGTCATCCGACACCACGCCCCCTACTGGATGTCGCTGAGGATCCGCAGTCAGTACAGGACTTCATCTGTTCTATATTAATTGAACCTGTGAATACGTCTGACTTTCCCGTTTCATTCAGTCTCAGAGTCGCTGCGATCGTCCCTGCCGGCCCTGAAGCATCGTGGGAAACGTAGTTCTAAAGGAAAAGGCAGGAAGTCAGAGACGAGCAACACAAACAAACCTCCGCTGCCCTCTGCAGGCCTGGAGGACATCACGGTAAATGTACATCTTAAAATTACAATCTGAAGGAAAAAAAACAATGAGATCTGATTTTTGTGTTTTCGTCCAATCAGACTGAGCCCGGCCTCGAGCAGCTCACTCAGGGATTGGCCGGTTTGGACATCAGTCAAACCTCAGCCGATCACACTCCTGCTACATCCAACGAGGTTGGTGGGGCCAGACCGAAGGTCCGCCTCAGCGAAGAGGAGGTCACGTGTAAAGGGACTCCTGAGCAGAGCCAATCAGCAGAGAGCGCCCTGAGCCAATCAGCAGAGAGCGCCCTGCTGCAGCCTCAGGTGAGCAGGAAGTCTGATGGCGTCGCATCATACGGAGATTATATGGATAGACCGTCTCATGGAGACGTCGCGTCCGTCTCGTGGACGTCTCGTCTGTCGTTTTGTGTATTTTAAACTTTATTGACCCTTCACAGGCTGTTGCCGTGGCAGCACCAGAATCGGTTGCCCCCGGCGATGAGGTTGCTGTTGGAGCGGGGGCGGAGCCAGAGACAGAGGGAGCGTGTGGTTGGTCGAAACCTGAGACGTCTCTGGAGCTGATGAGTGGAGGACAGACAGATGTCAGGACATTCATTTATTTTATTTAATAATTATAAACATACTGTCTGTCTTCATGTCACTCACCTGTCTGTCTGTCTGTCTGTCTGTCTTCATGTCACTCACCTGTCTGTCTGTCTGTCTTCATGTCACTCACCTGTCTGTCTGTCTGTCTGTCTGTCTTCATGTCACTCACCTGTCTGTCTGTCTGTCTGTCTGTCTTCATGTCACTCACCTGTCTGTCTGTCTGTCTGTCTGTCTTCTTGTCACTCACCTGTCTGTCTGTCTGTCTTCATGTCACTCACCTGTCTGTCTGTCTGTCTGTCTGTCTGTCTTCATGTCACTCACCTGTCTGTCTGTCTGTCTTCATGTCACTCACCTGTCTGTCTGTCTGTCTGTCTTCATGTCACTCACCTGTCTGTCTGTCTGTCTTCATGTCACTCACCTGTCTGTCTGTCTGTCTTCATGTCACTCACCTGTCTGTCTGTCTGTGTCTTCAGACCTCTCTGTACGTGGTGGACCCTCTATCCTGGTGTCCTCACCTGGATGCTGTTAAGCCCCTCCCCCCCTCAGGTATAGATGTCTTCCAGTCGTGTCAGGACTGCGGCTCCGGCGCTGAGAACTGGACCTGTCTCACCTGCTACCAGGTGACCTGTATCACCTCTCCATCACAGACTCTGTCTCACCTGTTGATGATGTAATGCATCTCACCTGTTCTCTTTTCTGTCTCAGGTGCTGTGTGGTCGTTATGTAAATGAGCACATGGTGACTCACGGCGTTGTGTCTGAACACCCGATGGTTCTGAGCTTCTGTGACCTGTCTGTGTGGTGCTACCTGTGTGAGTCCTACGTCCACCACCAGGTGAGTCCTCGTTGTTATTATGAGGGACCTGTTGTTGTTCTACTGTTTATTAAACTGGGATTTTTTTGGTGTCGTGGTGAAATGTCTGATTGGTTGTCCAGCTGCGTTATGAGATGTTGCCTCACTAGCGCCCCCTATTGAGTAGCCCCCACATTGGGTTTCACCGAGCTGTCTGAAAGTTGGTAGGTATGTGGAACGTGATGGGACGTACAAAAAATCCTCTTGGAGTTTTTCATCAAACCAAACAGGAAGTCGGCCATTTTGAATTGTATGACGTTTTTGGACCATTTCAAGGCATCATACTTTAACTCCTCCTCCTAGAGATTTAACCCGATCCACTTCAGATGAGGTCAGTCTGCTCTCGAGACCTTGACAGTGAAAACTTACTCAAAGATCAAAAAGTTATCGTACTATGTATCCGTGGCGTGGCGGCAAAAAAACACCATTCGCCACGAAAAAGGAAGTAGTTGTAACTCGAAACTTGAATTATTATTGTTCTACATCATGTTTTGTTATTATTAATATGAATTCATTATTTTAGAAATATAAACTGAAACTTTGTTCTTCAGATTCTGTTCGAAGCTAAAAACGCTGCTCACTGCTCCAAGTTTGGAGAAGAGATCCCTCCATGGAGCTGAGAGGAGGAGGAGGAGGAGGAGGACACAGTATACAGTACACATTAAACAATGTATTCATGATGAAATAAAACGTGATTGAGGAGAAAGTTCAAACATAAAACATGAATAATCCAGTTTATTAGTTTCTGAGCTCTAAACAACATTTTAGATTCAACATCAACTTTATTAAAACTTCAGATTTCTGCTGTTTCTTCACTTCAGGGATGCAATCATGTCCACAGACTGTTGCATTGTGGGAAATGGTAGACGAGGTGAACTGATCTGATTCATTCTGGAGATTATTTCAAATCAATACGACAAAGTGATGATTTATACTTACATGTAGTATACTACATGTAGTATGTGTACATGTAGTATGTAGTACATGTAGTATACATACATGTATACTAAGCGTGGTGATGTCATCAGAAGCCACGCCCACAAATCGTGGCACCATTGTTTTTGTATTTGTTGCTTTAATGATGATTATTAAACAATCACCAAAGTTCAGTTCGTGAGAGAATTAGAGCTTTATTCTGTCAGAACAACTTTTATTATTTTACTTTAAAATAATTTATGAAGTTGATAAATAAACTTATTTTGATGATCAGAGTTTATGTTTCTATTATATTTATATTCTTTGATTCAAAATGACTTTTTGATTTGAGGCGTTTAACGTATTTACTTTCAACAGAAAGACGTCAAAATGTTTCCTCTCTTCAGGTGTGTTTGATTTTCACACCTGTGGAATTGTATGTCTTTAATCGTTTCAGTTGTATTATGTTCTGGCAGCGCTTTATTTTGAAAAGACTGAACATGTAGTTTCCCTTCTGGAGACTAAAGTTTTCTCTTTGAAGCTGATTAAAGTCTTTCTGTGTCTGAGGTGCGTTTGATTCACTGACTGTCGGGTGGAGACAAGAGCTTTGTGTTCTGTGCAATATTCTGTTTCTTATTAATGTTTTATTACTATTAAAATGTTCGTGTGTGTTTTTCTGTCACTTGTGAATAATAATAATAATAATAATTGTTAATAATCAGTTTCATGAAGAACAATAAATACTCTTGATTTATTCTTTATGATGTGTTTCTTGATGAAGGTCACAGGTTGTGGCTGAAAGCTCCAGAGACAGGAAGTGAACTTTAGTTTGATGTTCACACATGTGGTTGAGATTGTGTTGAAGGGCATTCTGGGTAATGAAGTCAACAATGAACTGTAGTACAAATTGGTAGAATAACTACTCGGATACTATACTAAGTCTGTTACAAGTAAAAGTGGTATCAGCCAAATACTAAAGTAAAAGTATTTATTGAGATACACATTTACATTTTATTAAACATGTATTATTGTTAAAGTAGCATTTTATGTCTGTAGCTAATTTTAGCTACGGCGCAACAATGTGTCATTGCTGGAATGTAACTAAGTACAATTACTCAAGTACTGTAGTTAAATACAAGTACTACTAATGCTACAACTACTACTACTACTGTTACTACTACAAAAAATATTACTACCACTTTTACTGCTACTACCAATGCTACTACTACAGACATACGTATAGATATGTTAACATGTTTTATATAGTGTATGAATATATGTTAACATGTTATATATAGTGTATGAATATATGTTAACATGTTATATATAGTGTATGAATATATGTTAACATGTTATATATAGTGTATGAATATATGTTAACATGTTATATATAGTGTATAAATATATGTTAACATGTTATATATAGTGTATAAATATGTTAACATGTTATATATAGTGTATGAATATATGTTAACATGTTATATATAGTGTATAAATATATGTTAACATGTTATATATAGTGTATAAATATGTTAACATGTTATATATAGTGTATGAATATATGTTAACATGTTATATATAGTGTATAAATATGTTAACATGTTATATATAGTGTATGAATATATGTTAACATGTTATATATAGTGTATGAATATATGTTAACATGTTATATATAGTGTATAAATATGTTAACATGTTATATATAGTGTATGAATATATGTTAACATGTTATATATAGTGTATAAATATGTTAACATGTTATATATAGTGTATGAATATATGTTAACATGTTATATATAGTGTATAAATATATGTTAACATGTTATATATAGTGTATAAATATGTTAACATGTTATATATAGTGTATGAATATATGTTAACATGTTATATATAGTGTATAAATATGTTAACATGTTATATATAGTGTATGAATATATGTTAACATGTTATATATAGTGTATGAATATATGTTAACATGTTTTATATAGTGTATAAATATGTTAACATGTTATATATAGTGTATGAATATATGTTAACATGTTATATATAGTGTATAAATATATATTTTAATATATATATATGAGTAGCTTTCCTGCTGAGGTTCATGACGTCACCGTGTTTAATTCACTCACAGATTTCTGGTGACGGATACAGCTCTACATCCGGGTACCTAGAGCTGTATCCTCCTCTCTCCTCTCTCCATCCTGCAGATAAACAGACAGACAGACGGAGAGAGAGACAGGTGGATCTCTTCCGGAAGCAGGTTTGTTTTCTTCTTTCATCTTGTTGATGATTCAGATTTCAGATTTCAGTCTGTTTCTCTTTAAATGACAGAGAGAGAGAGAGAGAGAGAGAGAGAGAGAGAGACACAGACAGAGAGAGAGAGAGAGAGAGACAGAACTGCTTCATAACGCTGTCTCTCTCTCTCTGTCTCTCTCTCTCTGTCTCTCTCTCTCTCTGTCTCTCTCTCTCTCTGTCTCTCTCTCTCTGTCTCTCTCTCTGTCTGTCTCTCTCTCCGTCTCGGTAAACAACGGGAGGTGTTTACGTTCATCTCGATGCTGATTGGCTGACACGATGTGATGGTTCGTTACAGACGCGTTTATTCAGAGGACTCAGATTCTATCACACAGCGGAGGCTCAGCGGGGTGAGGTGCCTTGCTCAAGGTGCTCAAGGACACATTGACATGCGACTGTCGGAGCGGAGCCGGGACCGAACCATGTATATAAACACTGAATTCATTAACGCGTCATAATATGTGTTCTATGTTTATTTATAAATGATAAACATGGCGGGAAAAGCCCAGAGCTCATCATGAATAATAATCATCATTATAATAAGAATCACTTTACTGAGTTTCATTTATATCTGATAAGAACACGACTACATAAATATAAATATCAGCGATGTGATATTATGGTCTGTAATAAACTAAGAGAGAATATCTGTGATCAAATCTCTGTCTCTCTCTCTCTCTCTTTGTCTCTCTCTCTCTCTCTCTCTGTCTCTCTCTCTCTCTGTCTCTCTCTCTCTCTTTGTCTCTCTCTCTCTCTGTCTCTGTCTCTCTCTCTCTCTGTCTCTCTCTCTCTCTTTGTCTCTCTCTCTCTCTGTCTCTGTCTCTCTCTCTCTCTGTCTCTCTCTCTGTCTCTCTCTCTCTCTGTCTCTCTCTGTCTCTCGTGGTGGTGGACCGCGTGGAGAGTATTTCTAAATGTTTGGTGATTTTCTCAAACTTTTCTTAAATCTTTCTCCTTAGTTCTGTGTGTGATTGAGTTGTGGTTGTGTGGTGTGTTTTCGGTGTGTTTTGGTGTTTTTGGTGGACAGAGAACCGTGTTTCTTGTCGGGGATTGCGTCCTCTGAGACGCGTCCATGTCTTTGAGGCGTCCGTGTGTCCCGGTGGAGGTTCTCCTGCTGTGGAGACCGTGTGGGACATGCTAACCTGTCCTCTGCCTCCAGGATGAACAGAGCTGTGCTGGTGTTTCTGAAAGAGGAGCGTTTTGTGGCGGAGTTAATATCGAGCGGCGTCTCGCTGAACGGCGTGTTTCTGCAGGTTTCCCCGCTCGCAGTGCCTCCACCCGGGTCACCGTCTCCGGTGTTCCCCCGTTCATTCCCGACCAGGTGTTGGAGCGAGAGCTGCAGCGCTTTGGGAAGCTGGCGAGCAGCTTCAGGACTGTGGGTCTGAACTGAAGCATGTCCAGTCCTTCAGGAGACAGGTGTTCATGCTCCTCACCTGTCCCTCACAGACGCTGCAGGTCTCCTTCAGGGTGAAACACGGGGAGGGACGCTACATGCTGTACGCTAGCACAGGTAGCATCAGGTGCTCTGAGTGTGGGGAAGTGGGCCACAAGCGGACCGCTTGTCCTCACAGGCCGGCCGAAGGGCACCCCGAGCCGGGGACCGTACCGGCGGAGGAGCGAGAACACACCGGAGCTCCGCTAAATGACGAGCGGAGGTCGCTGCTCCGCGGGGGGGCGACGACCCACCGACCGAGGCCGAGGAGGGGTTTAGCGGGCAGACAGTAGAGGGAAGGAAAGAAGCAGAGGGAAGGAGAGAAGTGGAGGAAGCACTGACAGCAGGAGCAGAGGACGCTATGAGGGAGAGTGGAGGAGGCAGACCAGAGGAGAGTGGGGGGGCTGCTGTGGAGGAGGAGGTCTGTACAGGCTGGAGGACATTGATAACTTCCTGGAGGAAACTTTTGGACAATCTGTAGAAGTTTCAGACTATTTTCCAGACGCAGACAAATCCATGAAAAGTGTTTCGACCACCGTCTACCGGTCCGTCTTACGGGCGTGGCGGGTCTTCACAGTCCCTCAGAGAGCTGTGACGACACCGCTGATCAGCATCCGGTCCATCAGGCTGCTGGAGGAGGTCTGCGCCTCCCTGCCAGAGGAGGAGACCGAACACTATGTGACCAACGGGACGATGGAGGAGCGAGGGCGTCCAGGTGGATCCAGGTGGATCCTCCCCAAGGGGCTGGTGGAACATTTGGGGTCAGAAAGACATTCTGGTCTCAGTCAGAGACGATGCTCTGCTTCTCCACTTATTTCTGTTTTATTTAGTATTTACATTTTGTTTTGGTTTTTTTGCATGAATTCATTTTGTTTTAGCTTTTCATCAACTGTAAACGGAACTTAACAAGAAATAAAGATACATTTAAACCTCTCTCGCTCTCTCTGTCTCGCTCTCTCTGTCTCGCTCTCTCTGTCTCTGTCTCTCTCTGTCTCTCTCTCGCTCTGTCTCTCTCTCTCTCTCTCTCTCTCTCTCTCTGCGTGGATGAACAGCGCTGTGGTAGAAGCTGCGTTGGTGATGTTGGAGAACGGGATCGAGGTTTATCCTCTCAGCTCACCGGCAGTGAAAGTCTCTGTGTCCAACGTCCACCGTTCATTAGAGACGAAGCAACAACCAGAGAGCTGTCCAGATCCCCAACGAGGTGAGGGGGGAGGAGACAAGTGGGCCTCAGGAGGTGAGGGAGAGTACTGGAAGACAGGTGGAGACCGGTAGTGAGGTGGCAACGAAAGAAAGTAGAGGAGCAGCTGAGTCCGGTCTGGAGGACAGTGAGGCTCTGAACAGGGCCAGCAGTGAGGAGGAAATGAAGGATTATCTGCAGAGGAGCTAAAGTGGAGGACTAGCTCTCTGACTCCCTCCAGCTCTGTGAGATCACACATGAGCAGGAGGTCTACAGACTGAAGAACATAGTTCAGACAATAAGGAAAGAGCTGAACAATGATGGAGCTGAGTGAAGAGACTGGAGCCCACGTGCTCACTACGCTGGCTGCTTCAAGAGCCGCTGGTGGACCACCACCCTGAGGACACTGGTGGGTGTAGCTGGTCCTGGACTGACCTGAAGTGGCTTCTCTACTCGGGCTGAAGTCCATCCAGCAGAGCAGGAGGATCCTGACTCCACAGATCCATGTCCAGATCTAGGATTCACTCCAGAGCTGAACGGGGTCTCAGGACCAGGGGGGAGTGGAAGAGGTTAAGAAGAGAACTGGAGGTCTACAGCGGAGGATCCTACACGGATCCTATCCGGTTCCTACACTAAATAGCTTTTATTGTTATTATTATTTTGGGTAGAGCTTCAACATATTGGTTGATTTCAGAACACGACCTCATGCAGCTTATCAGAGCCCACACTACGAGAACACACCGCCAGACCGAGCGCTGGGTAGATCACGTCACAGATCTGGAGTTTCTGCCGCCGCACTGCTCCGTCAACGAAGGGGAACGTCTCGTGCCTTGGCTTGTTTTATGCAATATCACTATGATTCTGTTGCTGCTGACTGTGATCCAGTAGAGACCGTTTCCACTGTTTCTATCATTGTG
The DNA here is from genome assembly GCF_910591455.1 of Pholis gunnellus. Lineage (NCBI taxonomy): Eukaryota > Metazoa > Chordata > Actinopteri > Perciformes > Pholidae > Pholis > Pholis gunnellus. The sequence continues at coordinate 267,412 of NC_136536.1, read as the reverse complement.
ACTCTGGAACCTTCTGAACACACTGCAGGGTGTTTTTAAAGGGTTTGGTGAGACCTGGTCCAGGACCACCTTCATTCTAGGAGTCTGCTATAAAAAAGTGAACTCCAAGTGATTTTAGATATTTTACAGTATGAACAACATTCAGGATTTCATTGAATATAATAACATGAACTAACATTCAACGCTCGTTTCAAAACATTGTGAAGAGAAACTGTTTGATTGTTTTTTGTCTTTTTTGTTGATTTGTTTCTATTTAATGCCATGACAACGATGTTTTCTTCTTTCATGTTGTTTTAGGTAAATAAAGGTTTGTCTCTCTCTCTCCCCCCTCAGGTATGTCTGTCTCCCCCCCCCTGTCGGAGCTTCCTGGTCTCTATCAGACGGAGTTCGTCCGTAGTGCGCGTGCGGTCGGGGTCCTCTGGGCCGTGTGTTCTCTCTGCTTCGCCATCCTCCAGATAGTGGTTCTGGTGCAGCCGTCCTGGATCGGGACCGGAGACGCCCGTCACTTGGGGGCGGGGCCTGTCCCGGTCAGCGGCACTCTGGGATTGTTTGAGGTGAGACATGAAGCCACGCCTCCAAACAGTGACTGTCCAATCACAGCTGAGCAACTCTAACAGCTTGTGTCTCTGTGTGTGTCTCTGTGTGTGTCTCTGTGTGTGTCTCTGTGTGTGTCTGTGTGTGTCTGTTTGTGTCTGTTTGTGTCTCTGTGTGTCTCTGTGTGTCTGTGTGTGTGTGTCTCTGTGTGTGTCTCTGTGTGTGTCTCTGTGTGTGTGTCTGTGTGTGTCTCTGTGTGTGTCTCTGTGTGTGTCTCTGTGTGTGTCTCTGTGTGTCTCTGTGTGTGTCTCTGTGTGTGTCTCTGTGTGTGTGTCTCTGTGTGTCTCTGTGTGTGTCTCTGTGTGTGTGTCTCTGTGTGTGTCTCTGTGTGTGTCTGTGTGTGTGTCTCTGTGTGTGTCTGTGTGTGTGTCTCTGTGTGTGTGTCTCTGTGTGTGTCTCTGTGTGTGTCTCTGTGTGTGTCTCTGTTTGTGTCTCTGTGTGTGTCTGTGTGTGTGTCTCTGTGTGTGTGTCTCTGTGTGTGTCTCTGTGTGTGTCTCTGTGTGTGTCTCTGTGTGTGTCTCTGTTTGTGTCTCTGGGTGTGTCTCTGTGTGTGTGTCTCTGTGTGTGTCTCTGTGTGTGTCTCTGTGTGTGTCTGTGTGTGTCTGTGTGTCTCTGTTTGTGTCTGTTTGTGTCTCTGTGTGTCTCTGTGTGTCTGTGTGTGTGTGTCTCTGTGTGTGTCTCTGTGTGTCTCTGTGTGTGTGTCTGTGTGTCTCTGTGTGTGTCTCTGTGTGTGTCTCTGTGTGTGTCTCTGTGTGTCTCTGTGTGTGTCTCTGTGTGTGTCTCTGTGTGTGTGTCTCTGTGTGTCTCTGTGTGTGTCTCTGTGTGTGTGTCTCTGTGTGTGTCTCTGTGTGTGTCTGTGTGTGTGTCTCTGTGTGTGTCTGTGTGTGTGTCTCTGTGTGTGTGTCTCTGTGTGTGTCTCTGTGTGTGTCTCTGTGTGTGTCTCTGTTTGTGTCTCTGTGTGTGTCTGTGTGTGTGTCTCTGTGTGTGTCTGTGTGTGTGTCTCTGTGTGTGTCTGTGTGTGTGTCTCTGTGTGTGTGTCTCTGTGTGTGTCTCTGTGTGTGTCTCTGTGTGTGTCTCTGTGTGTGTCTCTGTGTGTGTCTCTGTTTGTGTCTCTGGGTGTGTCTCTGTGTGTGTGTCTCTGGGTGTGTCTCTGTGTGTGTCTCTGTGTGTGTCTCTGTGTGTGTCTCTGTGTGTGTCTCTGTGTGTCTCTATGTGTGTCTCTGTGTGTCTCTGTGTGTGTCTCTGTGTGTCTCTGTGTGTGTCTCTGTGTGTGTCTGTGTGTGTGTCTGTGTGTGTGTCTCTGTGTGTGTCTCTGTGTGTGTCTCTGTGTGTGTCTCTGTGTGTGTCTGTGTGTGTCTCTGTGTGTCTCTGTTTGTGTCTCTGTGTGTGTCTCTGTGGGTGTCTCTGTGTGTCTCTGTGTGTGTCTCTGTGTGTGTCTCTGTGTGTCTCTGTGTGTCTGTGTGTGTGTGTCTGTGTGTGTCTCTGTGTGTGTCTCTGTGTGTGTCTCTGTGTGTGTCTGTGTGTGTGTCTCTGTGTGTGTCTCTGTGTGTGTCTCTGTGTGTGTCTCTGTGTGTGTCTGTGTGTGTCTCTGTGTGTCTCTGTGTGTGTCTCTGTGTGTGTGTCTCTGTTTGTGTCTCTGTGTGTCTCTGTTTGTGTCTCTGTGTGTGTCTCTGTGGGTGTCTCTGTGTGTCTCTGTGTGTCTCTGTGTGTGTCTCTGTGTGTGTCTCTGTGTGTCTCTGTGTGTCTGTGTGTGTGTCTCTGTGTGTGTCTCTGTGTGTGTCTGTGTGTGTCTCTGTGTGTCTCTGTTTGTGTCTCTGTGTGTGTCTGTGTGTGTGTCTGTGTGTGTCTCTGTGTGTCTCTGTGTGTCTCTGTGGGTGTCTCTGTGTGTCTCTGTTTGTGTCTCTGTGTGTGTCTCTGTGTGTGTCTCTCTGTGTGTCTGTGTGTGTCTCTCTGTGTGTCTCTGTGTGTCTCTGTGTGTGTCTCTGTGTGTGTCTCTGTATGTCTCTGTGTGTGTCTCTCTGTGTGTCTCTGTGTGTCTCTGTGTGTGTCTCTGTGTGTCTCTGTGTGTGTCTCTGTATGTCTCTGTGTGTGTCTCTCTGTGTGTCTCTGTGTGTCTCTCTGTGTGTCTCTGTATGTCTCTGTGTGTGTCTCTGTGTGTGTCTTCAGGTGTGTGTGGAGTCCGACTGGCCAGTCCTGGACTGTCGTGGTGGTCTCTCCAGTCTGTCCCCTCTGCCGTCCTTCCAGTCTGTGGCGGTCTTAGTGGGCGTGTCTCTGTGGGCAGTGTGGACCAGCGTCCTCTGTCTCTGTCTCTTCAGGTTCTGCAGCGCCGCCACGGTCTACAAGATATGTGCCTGGCTGCAGCTCACTGCAGGTTAGTCACTGGTTCTACTGGTTCTACTGGTCCTACTGATCCTACTGGTCCTACTGGTTCTACTGGTTCTACTGGTCCTAGTGGTTCTACTGGCTCTACAGGTTCTACTGGTCCTAGTGGCTCTACAGGTTCTACTGGTCCTAGTGGTTCTACTGGTTCTACAGGTTCTACTGGTCCTAGTGGTTATACTGGTTCTACAGGTTCTACTGGTCCTAGTGGTTCTACAGGTTCTACTGGTCCTAGTGGTTCTACTGGTTCTACAGGTTCTACAGGTCCTAGTGGTTCTACAGGTTCTACTGGTCCTACTGGTTCTACTGGTTCTACTGGTCCTACTGGTTCTACTGGTTCTACTGGTCCTAGTGGTTCTACTGGTTCTACAGGTTCTACTGGTCCTAGTGGCTCTACAGGTTCTACTGGTCCTAGTGGTTATACTGGTTCTACAGGTTCTACTGGTCCTAGTGGCTCTACAGGTTCTACTGGTCCTAGTGGTTCTACTGGTTCTACAGATTCTACTGGTCCTAGTGGTTCTACATGTTCTACTGGTTCTACTGGTCCTAGTGGTTCTACTGGTTCTACAGGTTCTACTGGTCCTAGTGGTTCTACAGGTTCTACTGGTCCTAGTGGTTCTACTTTCCACTCGCTTTGGATAAAAGCGTCTGCTAAATGACTGTAATGTAATGTACTAATGCTAGTGGTTCTACAGGTTCTACTGGTTCTACAGGTTCTACAGGTTCTACTGTTCCTTGTGGTTTTACTGATGAACGGTGACATTTTGCACACATTTTTCACGGAGAGTTCAACATTTGTGAACTTTGAAATGCAAATTTTCACCGTTGACCAATAGCAGCCTGTCCTGACAGAGATGGACTGTGATTGGACGGAGAGTCCAACATGGAGGAATCTTATTAGCTGTTTGTCACAAGCTAGCTAGGCTAATGCTAACTATAACCATAACAATCGAACAATTATAATCTATAATACAGAATTTAACTTATTATTCCTGTCTGTCTCTCAGGTTTCTGTCTGGCATTGGCTTGTCTTTTGTTTCCAGACTCGTGGGAGAGTCCAGAGATGAGAGCTCTGTGTGGAGACTCTGTGAGTTTTATTAGTCAATAAATATTAAAATATACTTTAAGTATTAAAGATGTATTAATATTATATTAACATGTTAACCTTGTTGGAAGTCAAAGTGACTCATCGATCCTTGTTCTCCAGGTGGGCAGCTTCTCTCCAGGTAACTGTTCGGTCCACTGGGCCTACATCCTCGCCATGCTGGGCATTCTGGATGCCGCCATCTTGGCCACGTTGGCCTTCGTCCTCGCCAACAGACAGGACGCCCTGCTGCCACCGGACGCCAAGGACGGTGAGGAAGTTAGCATAGAGTTAGCTTAGAGTTAGCTTCAGGTCCAATTAGAATAGAGTTAGCTTCAGGTCCAGTTAGCATAGAGTTAGCTTCAGGTCCAGTTAGAATAGAGTTAGCTTCAGGTCCAGTTAGAATAGAGTTAGCGTCAGGTCCAGTTAGCTAGGAGTTAGCTTCTGATCCAGTTAGCTTAAAGTTAGCTTCAGGTCCAGTTAGTGTAGAAATACCTTCTGAGTCAAGTTAGCATAGAGTTAGCTCCAGGTCTAGTTAGCTTACAGTTAGCTTCAGGTACAGTTAGCTTAGCATTAGCTCCAGGTACAGTTAGCTTAGCATTAGCAGTAACTGTGTGTGTGTTCCTGCAGTGACCACAGGTCTGCTGATGTCGGCGTAAAGTCACCAGGTAAGTCTGTTCTTCTTCTTCTGTCTCTTTAACACTTTTCACACACTTTATTATTTAATCCTTCTCCTCCTCTTCCTCCAGATCTCTCCATCCTTCTTCATCACCATCACCATCATCAGCATCAGAGGAGATGCTTCTGTCAGCTAGCGATGGAAAGTAGCCGACATTTACTCGAGTACTATACTGAAGTACAAATGTGATGTTTTTTTTAATGTTTGTGATAAACTGAAGGATGAGATGTTCCTTTAAGTGTTGATAAAATCTTCTACTTCTTCAGCTACATGAACTCTTTTTGATCAGATGGAAGAGGAATCGTCATAAAGCTGAAAAGAGTTGCTTTTAGAGATACGAGGTTCTAACAGAACATGTGATGATCTTATAGAATATGAAGTATTGATGTAGAATAAACTAAACAGGAAATGAAGGATTCATTAACCCAGAAACATCAGATAGGGAAATATTTGACTGATCCATCAATAAGAAGTTATAGTTAACTTAGCATAGATTTAGCTTCTGGATCAACTTACAACAGAGTTACCATCTGGGTCCAGCTAGCTAAGAATTAGCATAACATTCTGTTAGCATCTGGGTCCAGCTAGCTAAGAATTAGCTCAAAATTATGTTAGCATCTGGTTCCAGCTAGCTAAGAATTAGCTTAATATTATGTTAGCAGGTGGTTCCAGCTAGCCAAGAATTAGCTTAAATTAGGAATTAGAATTGTCCCTAATGTGTCTCCGTACAGTTCAGTGCAGCTTCAGAAGAAAAATTATAATTTTATAATGTTTGTACGCAGATGGTTGTTTGTGTTTACAGAATGTATCCCGCATGTCTTCAGATTCAGCAGCTACAGAAACAGTATTCATGTTTGTGTCTTCATGTTTTATCCACATAAATAAACCGTTTTTATCAGATACAAGTTTTCTCTCAATCATTGAAAGATTACATCAGAGTGACATCATCTACTGACAGCCAATCAGAGAGCAAAAGAACCTGATGTTTAGGTCATGTGAGAAAATGTATACAATGAAATACAGAGCGGGTGAAGTTACATGTTTAACTGATGTAAGCAGTTTACCAGGGCCCTATTCCTCGTACGTGGTTGAACTAAGTGGATCAAATGTCCTATTATCCAGCTTAAATGAACTCGATGATTGACATCAGGCTATCTCGGTTCCTCAAAGGCTGATCCGCTCAAACAGTCTCGTTAATTCAAACCAGATGTCAGTCATCAGGATCGTTGCGCGTGTCCGTCCTACTTCAAAAGGGGGAAGCGTCGATCACCGAAACCATGATTCTCTAACAGTACAACGGCAAAGAAACTCAAAGAAAGAACCTCTTTTTACTCCGCTGACGAGCAGGAGATGATCATGAACGCATATGAGGAATTCAAGACCATAATCATGGTGAAATCTAACGCTGCGAGGGCGACGAGAAGCATGGTGACATATCACAGACGAGTTAAATGCGCAAGTGTTGGGAAAACGTATCGGCTAATTTTAAGAGCCTCATCACCTCAATCAATCACATGATATTACTTTAAATGTGCTGCTGGCAGTAGGCTTCATGGAACGCATCATCCAATGAGATCTATAGCGAAAATAATTATCTCAACTCTTTCAGAATAAGTAGATAAAAACAAGCCCAAAGAGAATCTAACTGATACCAATGAATAGATACTGATGAGGATATATGTACTGTATGCGCTTATGTATCATGTACTATATATATATATATATATATACATGATACATAAGCGCATATATATATATATATATATATATATATATATATATATATATATATATATATATATATATATCATGTGTGTATATACATGTATGTGTAGATTATCATATAGAATAGGAGTTTGAATATGTGTGTGAATCTGTGTATGGGCGGATCAGTGTGTGTGTATTATTCATAATAAGCAGTAAAAATAAATTGTGTGTAATTCTCTCTATTCTTATCATGAGTCCACCTTAATCATGTTCTACAGTAATGATATCTATGGTGTACTAATAATACTGTCATATCATTATGATGCTTTCAACCATCATGTAGTTCAACCAGCCATCAAGAGGACACGGGAGCAAGTAAACACTGAGCACACAAACATTATTCAGAATGGTGATCAATACAACATGTTGCCATGGTGATGTAATGAACACATCCAGAAGTTTCTTAAGCGCCAAATAAACGTTATGAACAGCACGGCATGCAGCGGCTTTCCCGATGTTCTCCACATCTGACACTACAAACATGAAGCATCGCTCCACAGCGCGAGGCTGCATCAGTCCGTGAGACAGTAGATGGCGTGTGGTGTTCAATGTACGGCTCCAGAAGTCTGTAAATAAATGATTCCTTGTCGGCAGAATCGATAGCGCTCGTACAGGAAGTCATCATGATGTGATAACGGATCTTGGCGATCTGGAAGAACTCTCTCCCTATAAAACGCTGATCTGACTAATATCGCTTCCTCATCGATGGATCTCTGAGGAAGGGAGCTGACTCTTGTTTCCGGGGGAGTGGAGCTGATCCAGCGGATCTAGCTCAAGCCTGCTCTGGAGCAGGTTCAGGCTTATGGATGTGTTGCTATGGTGATTTTTCCAAACTTGCTTCGAGGAACCGAAAAGCCTGACTTATGTAATCTCATCCTGGAAATGATCCGGCTAACTCAGTTAGCCACGTACGAGGAACAGGGCCCTGGTGAAGTTACCTGAACAGGTAAATGTACGTATTTACCAGTTTGAAGTATAACATTTACTTCTTTATTCCAGATACATAAACTATAAAAACGTGTGTAAAACTCGACAACAATGACTAATATTTATTGTACTTATTGAGACAGAGGAATGTTTTCATGGATACTTTAATCAGACGAGTGATGTCACTACATAAACACATTAGGAACGAACCAATCACAGAGCTGATGAGCAGGTGTTTACATGGTAAATAATGACCTTTATTTACAGTTAATTATAGGGGGCGGAGTCAACTACAAGTCCCAGAGAGCTTTGCTGTCAGAAACAACCAATCAGAGAGCTCCAGTTTCAGGATGATCTTTTAAGAACTGACGGATAAATGCAGAAATTTGAAGTGGTTGGCCGAGGATTGTGGGTATTGTAGTGTGTAAAGCTTTTCGACAGACCAAATTGAGGAGATTATTTAAACCTTCATTCATATGTTTGATATAATACATCATAAATATGATCATAGTGAAGTTTATTGATTCATATGTTAGTTTGAAGGATCCTCACATATTTATATTATAATATTTATACTATAATTATTATAATTGTATTAATTTAGATTATATTAAATACCTTTTTCACTTATGTATCAAGTTGAATCTTCACTTTTATTTTCCTGAATTATTTGTTGTGTTTTAAATGAGATATTGATCTCTAGAAGTTTATTAATCCAGAATGTTGACGATGACGTCGTTCTTATTTAACAGCAAACATTTTTACTGAAAGCAGCAAAACACCAAAAATACAGGAAACAAAACATCCTCTCTTTTCTCCTCTCTCCTCTCCTCCTCTCCTCCTCTCTCCTCTCTCCTCTCGTCTCCTCCTCTCTCATCTCCTCTCCTCTCTCTTCTCCTCTCGCCTCCTCCTCTCTCCTCTCTCCTCCTCTCTCTTCTCCTCTCTCCTCTCTCCTCTCGTCTCCTCCTCTCTCCTCTCTCCTCCTCTCTCGTCTCCTCTTCTCCTCTCTCCTCTCTCCTCTCGCCTCCTCCTCTCTCCTCTCTCCTCTCCTCCTCTCCTCCTCTCTCCTCTCTCCTCTCGTCTCCTCCTCTCTCCTCTCTCCTCCTCTCTCGTCTCCTCTTCTCCTCTCTCCTCTCTCCTCTCGCCTCCTCCTCTCTCCTCTCTCCTCCTCTCTCTCCTCCTCTCTCTTCTCCTCTCTCCTCTCTCCTCTCGTCTCCTCCTCTCTCCTCTCTCCTCTCCTCTCTCCTCTCGTCGTCTCCTCCTCTCTCCTCTCGTCTCGTCTCCTCTCCTCTTACTCCCTCATGTACTCTAGGATCTGATCGATTAGTATTTGGGAGTCGTAGTTCGCGGCTCTTCTCCGGCGCCTACGACTCCCATGATACAGTTCTTCCTCTCGTTTCATCCTCTGCAGCCCGGCAGCGGGGGGGCGGGGCTCCTCCTCCTCGAGCCGCTTCACTCTGAGCAGTGGGGGGTTGTTGCTAGGCGACGGAGGAGTGACGTCATCGAGGGAGCGGCGGCTCCTCCTGTGGGCGGAGCTAACAGGCTCAGCTCTCCTGTGGGCTGAGCTAACGGGCTCAGCTGTGATTGACAGGTCTCTCTTCACACGGAGACCGTTAGGGCCGATACTGGACAGTAACCTAGCAACCAGACGTCTGAGGAGATCAGAGAGACCATAATTAACACACATAATAATAATAATGATGATGTCATAGTACATCGGGCGCATATTTGGGGGACTTGTCATACTCAAACTCACCACTCACCAGGCCTGGTGAATAGAGCGTATTTGGCTCTCTAGCGCCCCCTAGAGGATGGACCGGTGACGCCCCTCGGCCAGTATGTCCAATTCACTTGAAGTTCAACCCCCATGTCCAGCTCCGCTAGCTCTACAAAAGAGCCTCTCAGACCCCTAAACTCCGCCAACTTAGATTTTCCGCCATTTTGAATTTTGTGAAAAACACATTTTTACAAACTCCTCCGACACACTGAGTCCGATTGCTACCAAATTTGCTTTGGAACATTATTGGATCTACGTCATCAAAAGTTCTCAAAAGCTTTTTGATATCTCTTTGTGTTTTCAAGATATGGACCAATAAACTTCTTAGGGGCGTGGCTTATATATCAATACACACAACTTCTCAACCATTTGTCCTAAAATCACCATATTTACAGCATATGTGCACATCTCATGCTGTAACACACCCTGACATTGTATTTCATTCAACCGCTAGGAGGCGCTACTGTAAACCCGCCATGTTGTGCTTTTTTGTCACTTTTCGCAGTTTTCAGCCTTTGTACTTTAACGAACTCGGAACGAAAATGGGATCGACCTCAGATTTGGTCAGAATGCTCTTCAGACCTTTGTGATGAAAAGTTATCAAATTCGTGAGTTTTCATGGACCTTGACGTGGCGTGGCGGCCATTTTGCCTCATTGGGCATGAATAATAAAGTTCTTATAACTCCAAGGTACATTATTCAATCGGCAAAAAATTACATACACATGATGCTACTTCAAGTATGAGCATACATCAATGCCAACATGTTCAATAACTCACAGCGCCACCTACTGGCAAAAGGAAATGTCACATTTTATACTTTTATTTACTCCTCCTAGCCAGTTGAGCAGATCAGTCTCAAATTTGCATTTGAAGATGCTTTATCATGAATATTGTGAGTTTTTGTTGAACACTGTTGCCGTGGCAACGCATCATTCGCCAGAAAAAGAAGCTGATTGTTCAGTGGCTTGGGATGCTCATAAAGTCCTGGAACGTTGTACATGTGTCATAGGTGATGGGAAGACATATTTCACATGGGATTTTGCCGTGGCCGATTTGAATTGCCTCCATAGCGCATTTTAAAAATGTTCAAAAGAGCAGCGCTACGTTTCAGCTACATTTATGAAACTTGGTAGACACATGTATCTTATGGAGACTCGGAAGTCGGCCATTTAGATTTTTGTGTCATTTTTCCATAGATTTCGGCCTATTTCTAGTCGCTATACTTTAACGAACTCCTCCTAGGGACTTTGTCAGATCCACTTCAAATTTTGTCAGTACAATCTCAAGATCGATTAAAATGTATCGAAATCTTTGCATTTGACGGAATGGCTCAGCCGGACTTGTTCCTAACGGTCCCAAACTTCACATGCTTGATAACACTCATGGCCTGAGGATGTCTACAAGCAACTTTCACTGATACTCACAGCGCCACCTGCTGGCGAAAGGAAATCTGCGTTTTGTGACAAACAGCATCCGATTTACATGACTTTTACACAATGTAAAGCGCCACACACCGGATACAGGAAGCGGTGCATTATTTGCAAAGCATCATTTGCTGCGTCACACGGTCAACGCAGGAAAACAACGTCGGACAACGTGACCGGAGTCCCGGCAACCCGACGTGCGGGAGGATGCGAGGGCCCGTTCATCGCTGCTCACAGCTTTAATATTAATATTATTATTATAATATTAAACATGTCATGTGAAACATAATAATAATCGGAAAAAAAGTATTGACATGTATTTTAAATGTATATATATATTCTATTTTTGTTGTATTTCTGTTATTATAGATATATGACCTCATAGACTCCTGGTCTCCTCTGATTGGTCCTGATGGAACTCGTCCAGCCTGTTGAGGTCTCGTTCTCTCCAGCACAGTCTGAGCCAGCTGAGGCTCCATCCTGTCAATCACAGGCCTCAGGTTATTATCAATAACTTTGATTACTGACAGTCATTGAGGGCACCCCCCCCCCCCACGAGGTATACCTGTCCAGCAGAGCCTGAGCCATCTGGGGCTCCAGCAGACCCCACCAGGCCGCCGGGGGGGCGGGCCTCCCCATTTTCAGCCCCCCCGCTGTCTCATCGTAGTCTGGAGGGGCGAGGCCCTGGAAGTCCCCCGGTGGCCCCTGATCATCCTCCTCTTCCTCCTCTTCCTCCACCACCTCCACGTCACCCGGGTCGACCATACCTGAACTCTGAGCATCGTTCAGTAGCCGGAGCAGAACGGTCACATAGACTGTGAATCAATTAGACGATTAGTCATTAGCATATATATACAAATATATATATATAATATATATATATATATATATATATATATATATATATATGTCGGTGGTGAAGTATTTAAAAGTATTTAAAGCTCTCTAACCTGCTCTCTGCTCCTCTTCTTGCTCCTCCCTCTGGTACCTCTCCATCAATCGCTGCAGAGCCTGGTCCAAGCCCCGCCCCCTCCAGCCATCTGATTGGTAGTACAGATGATTGGCCTCGCCTCCTCCCTGAGTGGCCGGATATGACATCATCTGTTCCTCATAGGGCAGCAGGTTACGGAGGTCTCTGCGGTGGCGTCTGACCCCGCCCACTGAGACGTCAAGGCCACGCCCCCCGCCGCGAGCTGCAGGTAGAGACTGAGACAGAGAGGTAAGAGGTCACCACCATCATCACACACACACTCATACACACACACACACACACACACACACACAGGTGTGACGTTGCACGGTGAAGAAAGGCAGTCAGTTCTGAAAAAAAAATTCAAAGTGAAAATGGAATCATGAACTTAAAGTCTGACGTGGATCAGATGGATCGCTGTGTTAGAGATCATGTGACTCGAGCGTCTCCAGTGAATAACGCGGCTTCTTTTCTGTCTTTTGCTCGTTTGTGAATCTCTGATCTCAAACTAGCAGACTTTAAACTCATCAGACCTCCTGTTGTCTGTGCATCAATCTTCATCCATTTTATTTTAAATATGAGCTTTAAAATGTCGCCACTCTGAGGATTAATCAGTATTTCAGCTCTAGGTGAACAGCTGGCTAGTTAGCTTCTTTTATTATTATTATTATGAACCTTTATTTAGACAAAATCCATTGAGGTCTCATTTTCAAACGTTTTAGTCAAATAAAAACAGCAAGAGCAGCGAGAACCATCGCCTGTACAAGATACAGTGATGAGTGTTCATTGGCCCAGCTCCACCTTTACCCAGACCCAGCTCCACCTTCATCCAGACCCAGCTCCACCTTCATCCAGACCCAGCTCCACCTTCATCCAGACCCAGCTCCACCTTTACCCAGACCCAGCTCCACCTTCATCCAGACCCAGCTCCACCTTCATCCAGACCCAGCTCCACCTTCATCCAGGCCCAGCTCCATCTTCATCCAGACCCAGCTCCACCTTCATCCAGACCCAGCTCCACCTTTACCCAGACCCAGCTCCACCTTTATCCAGACCCAGCTCCACCTTTACCCAGACCCAGCTCCACCTTCATCCAGGCCCAGCTCCACCTTCATCCAGACCCAGCTCCACCTTCATCCAGACCCAGCTCCACCTTTATCCAGACCCAGCTCCACCTTTACCCAGACCCAGCTCCACCTTCATCCAGGCCCAGCTCCACCTTCATCCAGACCCAGCTCCACCTTCATCCAGACCCAGCTCCACCTTTATCCAGACCCAGCTCCACCTTCATCCAGACCCAGCTCCTTCACATCTCAGCCCTGCAGCTCTTTGGCCTCATCACCTCATCAGTATCTGGGTCTTTCATTCTACTTTAAACAAACAACCTGCAACCAGATCCGCTGGTGTTCCGGTTTAACGTTAACGAGTGACCGCGTGAACTGAACCGGAACACGGGGGGGGGGGGGCATGTTTCATCACGTTACGTTTTTTCCTCCTAAATCACAATAATGACGAACGTTAACAGTCCACAGAGTTCCGCATGCAGTGAACGTTAACTTCACCCCCCCCCCCACACACACACACACAACCCCCCAAAAAACTCTACGGATCTACACGATTCACGTGGATGATAGATTTTGATTCAAAACTACGAATTTCGCCGAAAAGCGACAAGTTTGCAGGTGTGTGTGTGATTTACGAACTCAATATCTGACTAACTGCATCAGCAATTTGAGTGATGAAGATGAAGAGGAGGAAGAGGAAATGAGTCCTGTGAGGAGCATCATCCTGCTGATTCAGTCAGTTTCCGCTGGCTGTGATGAATATGTTTTCATCATATATGATCGATGAAAATACGAACACGTCTGAATAATAAAAGTCTGAAACTGAACAGGGTTCTACATCATGTTTAACAGTGTTGTTTTAACTGATCTCCAGATGAAAACATGGTTAAACATCTCAGGATGTTTGAGGTTAAACGCTGAAATCAGACCCTTTGATTACTTGCAGATGTTCTACTGTCATAGTGAGAATATAAAAGGATCCGACTGGACTTCTGTGAGTCGATAACGTAACAGCAGCTGTGACGCAGGAACCCGGAGCTGTGGTTCCCCGTCTCCATTTAGACGGAAACTAGCTTTTGTAAACATTGGAGCCATTAACATCAGAACTTGCTTAACGTAGCTTAACTTTCACACTAATATGTAAAGAAATGACAACATGTTCAAATGTAGTGCTGACCCGCCAACAGCCCTTTGTGACCTATGTCCTTACGAGGATAGATGAACAAGCACACACACATACAAACAGCCGACAGGTGTCATGTGACCTGCTGTAACATATGGCCTTGTTGCCGTTGGTTACCGTCTCCTGTCGCTATGGTGACAGCGATGAAATGTTCCTCCGGTCTCAGCAGCTGGCTAAACACACACACACACACACACACACACACACACACACGCACATGCACAAGCACACACTCTTAAACACACACACACACTGATGTAGCGTTGACAGAAGATAAATAGCAGCTTCATCTTTCTGCTCACTATCAGGTCACCGTGATGACGCAGCATCTTGAGGATAAATCAACACATTCGACAAACGCACACACGCACACACACACACACACACACACACACACACACACACACTCGTCCTTACCTGGGCGGAGTGGATCAGAGCAACGCTGAGTAGCAGGAAGCTGAGAGACGCCATGCTGCTGATGCTGCTGACTGAACACACTGACTCAGATAACAGACGGAGAGGGGGGGGGGATACTGCATGTCATGAAGGGGGAGGAGAGAGGGAGGAGGCAGCAGAAGGAAGGAGACGGGGAGGGGGGAGAGGACATGAGGAAGGATGGGACAGCAGGGAGCAGAAGAGGACACGAGGAAGGAGGGAGAGAGGAGGAAGAGAAAAAGAAGGGAGGAGACCATGAGAAGGTCAGACAACAAGAGGCAAAGATACAGGACAGAAACTACGGAACCAACAACACTGTGGAACCTCTTCATGTTAGTCAACACTGTGGAACCTCTTCATGTTAGTCAACAATGTGGAACCTCTTCATGTTAGTCAACACTGTGGAACCTCTTCATGTTAATCAACACTGTGGAACCTCTTCATGTTAGTCAACACTGTGGAACCTCTTCATGTTAGTCAACACTGTGGAACCTCTTCATGTTAGTCAACACTGTGGAACCTCTTCATGTTAGTCAACACTAGAACCTCTTCATGTTAGTCAACACTAGAACCTCTTCATGTTGGTCAACACTGTGGAACCTCTTCATGTTAGTCAACAGTGTGGAACCTCTTCATGTTAGTCAACACTAGAACCTCTTCATGTTAGTCAACACTGTGGAACCTCTTCATGTTGGTCAACACTAGAACCTCTTCATGTTAGTCAACACTGTGGAACCTCTTCATGTTAGTCAACACTAGAACCTCTTCATGTCGGTCAACACTGTAGAACCTCTTCATGTTGGTCAACACTGTGGAACCTCTTCATGTTGGTCAACACTGTGGAACCTCTTCATGTTGGTCAACACTGTGGAACCTCTTCATGTTGGTCAACACTGTAGAACCTCTTCATGTTGGTCAACAATGTGGAACCTCTTCATGTTAGTCAACAGTGTGGAACCTCTTCATGTTGGTCAACAGTGTGGAACCTCTTCATGTTGGTCAACAGTGTGGAACCTCTTCATGTTGGTCAACAGTGTGGAACCTCTTCATGTTAGTCAACACTAGAACCTCTTCATGTTAGTCAACACTGTGGAACCTCTTCATGTTAGTCAACACTGTGGAACCTCTTCATGTTGGTCAACAGTGTGGAACCTCTTCATGTTGGTCAACACTGTGGAACCTCTTCATGTTGGTCAACAGTGTGGAACCTCTTCATGTTAGTCAACACTGTGGAACCTCTTCATGTTGGTCAACAGTGTGGAACCTCTTCATGTTACTCAACACTGTGGAACCTCTTCATGTTGGTCAACACTGTGGAACCTCTTCATGTTAATCAACACTGTGGAACCTCTTCATGTTGGTCAACACTGTGGAACCTCTTCATGTTGGTCAACACTGTGGAACCTCTTCATGTTAGTCAACACTGTGGAACCTCTTCATGTTGGTCAACAGTGTGGAACCTCTTCATGTTGGTCAACACTGTGGAACCTCTTCATGTTAGTCAACACTGTGGAACCTCTTCATGTTGGTCAACAGTGTGGAACCTCTTCATGTTAATCAACACTGTGGAACCTCTTCATGTTGGTCAACAGTGTGGAACCTCTTCATGTTAATCAACACTGTGGAATCTCTTCATGTCGGTCAACACTGTGGAACCTCCTCTTTAAGTTGGTTCACCTGAAATGTTTCTATGTCGTAGCATCTTTTGTCAGCTAACGTTGCTACTTCGTCACTGTAACATGGAACCTTGTTGCTTAGCAACCATGATGGTACATAATACCTTTACCAACAGCGAGGAGACAAGGGAGGAGGGAATGAGGAGACAAGGGATGAGAGAATGAGGAGACAAGGGAGGAGGGAATGAGGAGACAAGGGAGGAGAGAATGAGGAGACAAGGGAGGAGGGAATGAGGAGACAAGGGAGGAGAGAATGAGACAAGGGTTAAGAGAGCGAGGAGACAAGGGAGGAGAGAGGGGGAGGACACAAGGAGACAATAAAGGAGAGGGAGGACACTAAAGATCATCAGCTTCACTCTCAGGTAACAGACTCAGAACACTTTATAGTTTATTGAAACTTTACATTGATAAACACAGCCGGGGGGGGGGTCTCCATAGCAACAACTCACACACATCATCATCACCATGGTTACTGATGCTGAATAGAATATCATCATACAGGAAGTTACATCACAGACGCATGGAGGAGGAGGAGGAGAGGAGGAGCTGAATTGTTTTCAGACCCAAAACTTCCCAAAAAGACTTTTACAAAATAAACAGCTCACGGCTGCTGCTGATTGGCTGAGAGCCGAGAAGAGAAGACAGGTAACGAATCACAAACGTCCGTCTGAAGAACACCAGAACTCTGAGACCTTAAATCTCTGTTCTTATCAATGGAGTCTGGTGTGTTTGTTTCATGCGTTTCTACTTGTTGAATACAGATCATTGAGCGTGATCAGGTGTGGTATTGATTATTAATATTAATGAGTCATATTGATATTCAGACGGACGTTTGTAGAGACAACAAACATACAAACAGTGCAAACTGTAATGACCAGGAGCCATTTTGGATCCAGGTCACCATGGAGCTGGAGTCCGGACCGGGTTGTGGGCGTTGCCGCTGTGACATCACTTCCTGTGTTTATTTACATGCAGCAAGACAAACAGCCAACAGCTGGGAGGTGATGTCGGCGGATTCGCCTCTGGTTGTAGTTTGGATCTGATTGGTGAACCCGGTCTGAACAGCTTCATGATTGGCCGGTGTTGATCCTGGAGGGGGCGGGGCATACAACGAGGGGCGGGGCTTATCCTGGGGTTCAATAGGAAACATGAAGATATAATCTATACAACACAAACATTCTGTCCACAGGTTATGTTCTTTAATATGAATAACTCATTAATTTATTAATTCATTATAGAGGACATCTAACCCCCCCCCCCCCATTCACTCTGCAGACAGGAGTGTTGCATTGTGGGTAGGTTGCAGGCGACCCACTCTTGGTTCACTCCAGTGTTTCCTATGCAGGAGACAAACATGAAAAAGAGTTAAGTCTCTAAAAATAATAATATATATTATTTATAACATAATAAGTCTCTAATAATAAATATTATATATAATATAATATTAGGTATTAGGGACGAGCATTTGAATGAGTGGAGTGTGTTGTTTTAAGGAAGGAGAGGGAGCCGGACCAGAAGAATGAGTCATGAAGCCAAGGAGGAGCTTATTGGATTTCAGCCAATCACTGAGCTGAGAGACTATGGGACGGTGTAACTTCGGACATTGGCAGATCCTCTGCGGGCCTCTGTTTCATGGAACATTAGATTATTAATAGTGTGATTCGGTTTGTAACT
This sequence comes from Pholis gunnellus, assembly GCF_910591455.1. Taxonomy (NCBI): domain Eukaryota; kingdom Metazoa; phylum Chordata; class Actinopteri; order Perciformes; family Pholidae; genus Pholis; species Pholis gunnellus. The sequence goes on along the minus strand of NC_136536.1, from coordinate 249,777 downwards.
GTTCTTGCGTTTGTGGGATAATAAATCCATTTAATTTTGACTCGGACCAGCTGTTCTCTTTTGGAGGCGGTTGAGAAGTACGTGGCGAGGGGGGAGGGGCGGATTCTCTCTTCGAAAAGAAGTTCTGTTGCCCCAACAACGTAGATAGCTTTCAGATTTAAATTCATCTCTTACACACATGAAGATAAATTTGTGAACATCGGCTGAATATCTATTATCAGAATCATTATAACTGTGTTATAAATGCTGCTGTGTGAAGAGAATCCTGCTGTTAACAAGAAGCTGATGAGTTTAACGTGTTTAAACCAAATGTTGTTGACCTTTAGTTCATATAGCAGCACAATAGCAATACACTACTTTTGAATTCATTATTGAATGTTGCACAAAACAATGCGATTAATCGCGATTAATCGCAAAAAAATCATGAGATTAATCGCAATTAAAAATTGTAATCGTTGCCCAGCACTGATATATATATATTATATAATAATAAGTCTCTAATAATAATATATATTATATATAATGTAATAAGTCTCTAATAATATATATGTTATATATTATGTAATAAGTCTCTAATAATAAAAGTATCACTGATTATTGTATAAAAACTGTGGTGAAAAATATTTACTTTTAATAAAGAAAAACTAAATTTGGTTCTCTTAAAACGACGTACGGATATGACGGATATGGGGCATAATTTAAATCATCTGTAGTTTCATCAGTGAGTTTCACACATTTAGGGCTCTAGTGATTCACAATGAACTGATTATTGATTTATTGATCACTGGACTTCTCATTTAAAGAAGTGAGTTGAATGGACCAATCAGGGAGCGACCCCAGCCTCTACTTCCTGTGTGACTTACCTGCTTCCTGTCTGTTCACATCTGATTGGAGAAGGAGGTTGGCGCCCCCTGCTGGCCGTAGCCCTGGCCGACCTCTGCCTCCTGTAGGAAACACAGTCACATGACGTGACATATGACGTGACATGTGTCACGTGACGTGACGTGTGACGTGTTCATGTGACGTGACGTGTGACGTGACGTGTGACGTGACGTGTGACGTGACGTGTGACGTGACGTGTGGCGTGTAACGTGACGTGTAACGTGACGTGTTCGTGTGACGTGTGACGTGGTCATGTGACGCGACGTGTGACGCGACGTGTGACGCGACGTGTGACGCGACGTGTAACGCGACGTGTTCGTGTGACGTGACACATGACGTGACGTGTGACGTGTTCATGTGACGTGACGTGTGACGTGACGTGTGACGTGACGTGTGACGTGACGTGTGACGTGACGTGTGACGTGACGTGTGACGTGTGACGTGTGACGTGGTCATGTGACGCGACGTGACGTGTGACGTGACGTGACGTGTGGCGTGACGTGTGGCGTGACGTGTGGCGTGACGTGTGGCGTGACGTGTGGCGTGACGTGTGACGTGTAACGTGACGTGTTCGTGTGATGTGTGACGTGAAGTGTGGTGTGACGTGACGTGTGACGCGACGTGTGACGCGACGTGTGACCTGTGACGTGTAACGTGACGTGTTCGTGTGACGTGTAACGTGACGTGTTCGTGTGACGTGACGTGTGACGTGACGTGTGGTGTGACGTGTGGTGTGACGTGTGACGTGTAACGTGTAATGTGTTCGTGTGACGTGTAACGTGACGTGTTCGTGTGACGTGACGTGTGACGTGTGGTGTGACGTGTGGTGTGACGTGTGACGTGTAACGTGTAATGTGTTCGTGTGACGTGTAACGTGACGTGTTCGTGTGACGTGACGTGTGACGTGACGTGTGACGTGTGGTGTGACGTGTGGTGTGACGTGTGACGTGTAATGTGTTCGTGTGACGTGTGACGTGTAACGTGTAATGTGTTCGTGTGACGTGACATGTGGTGTGACGTGTGGTGTGACGTAAAGCGACGTGTTCGTGTGACGTGACGTGTGACATGTGACGTGGTCATGTGACGTCTTACATTTTACATCGACTTTTGTAGTTCATAGTCGTTGAGTCGTGCATTTCTGAATTTTTATAATAATATTTAAAATATCGAACTGACAAGAACAATATTTACATGTTTGGGGATTTTACTCAGAAGGAAAAGTCATTTTTAAACTTGGTCCACGTGTCTTTAGACTCAAACTCCTCACCTGGTTGTACCCCTGCTGGCTGTACTCGGGTTGGTAGCCTCCCTGGTTGCCGGCGTACGGGTCTTGTTCGTACGCCCCCTGCTGGCCGTAAGTGTCCGGAGCAGCGGGTTTCTCCTGAGGAGGCGGAGCTCTCATGAAGGGGGCGATGATGCCCGTCTCCTTAAAGACGAACCACAGGTTCCCGACCCAGAGGATCAGGTTTATGAAGCCGAACGCCTGGAGGAAGACCGGAGAGATTAATGCCAGAGACACTCGTCTCAATATATCACTCATATTATATATTATTATATTATATTATATATAAATGTATTATATTATATATAAATATGTAATTTTATTATATTACATATAAATATATTATAGATAAATAGATAAATAAACGTCTAGACAGGAGCAGTGATAATCTAAAACATAAATTAGATTCTGAATGTGACTTTAAATAATAACTACTGAGTATCTGGACCGGTGGACTCTGGTCCTCCATGTGGACTATAGTCCTCCATGTGGACTCCGGATCTCCATATGGAGTCCAGTTCTCCATGTGGACTCCGGTTCTCCATGTGGAGTAAAATCCTCCATGTGGACTCCGGTCCTCCATGTGGATTCGGTAATAATAATTTAACAGAACTGAAACCCTGGTTTCTTTCAGCGGTGAGTCTCAGCCCACCAGACCTGCAGAGTCCTCATGGTCTCACCACGGAGGTGTTGAGTCCGGACATGACTGGGTCGTGGACTTCGCGGCAGTGGTTCCCGTCGGTCTCGCAGGCCAAGATCAGAGTGATGACCTCGTCGGGGTCGGTGGCCGTCTTCACGTCGGACAGACCTTTGGCCCACGCAGCCGAACTCACCAACCACATGAAGGAGAACACGGAGGTCACCGCCAGGTCCTGCACACACACACACACACACACACACACTGTGACACACGCGTCTCCCAGAGGTCAGAAGTCAGAGGTCTCACGGTGGCGGACTCACGAGCAGCGGGCCCTTGTTGTTCTCTTTGTACTTGTCGAAGAAGAAAACGTAGATGCTGAGAGCCGCGGTGGAGTAGAGGAAGGCGAAGACGCCAATGGTGACAAAGAACTCTGCTGAGGAAGAGTAGTCGCCCACCAGGAAGAGACGCTCCGTGTTTCCCCCCCGACAGGTGGGGGCGTCGAAGTACACCTGGTGGAGTCTGAGAGAGGGGGAGGAGCTTCAGCGTTAGCTACGTAGCTCTGATGAGGATGTTTTGTTGATTGTCAGAGGAAACATCAGGATGTTTCAGAGATCAATAAAAAAGTTTATAAAACACTAATATTAATAAAATAATAATAATAACTAGAAAAGAACAATTACTAAAGTTCTACTTGAATTTGGGCATTCTAACATTAGCATTATGTACATGCTAATGCTAATATTAGATTGATTGATTACATTGATTACATTGATTAGAGTGATAATATTGATGAGTGCTGCACTGACCTGAACGGATACTCAAACTCCACCTCGATAGCCAGGTCACTCTCTGTCCGGTTCTTACACTCCACCGCCATCCGGAACATCCCAGAATAACTGCCACAGGTGGAGAAGGCAAAGATGGCGAAGAACTGGAGGAGACCAAATATTATTGTAAAATAACTAAAATACAGAGATTCACTGGTGCTTTCACCTACATGCTAACATAATCACAGTGATAATACTATCATGCTTATGTTTACCATGTTCACCATATGTTAGCATGCTAACACTAGCTAATGATCAGTAATCAGTCTTTGGTTCTGCAGGTGTTTGGTCACAAACCAAAGTGTTGGACACATCAACATGTTGACCTGAGGATCAATAAAGTTATTACAGTTCATCCTGAATGATGAAGAAATATTAATCTCCATCCCATAATAGTTGTTGAGATGTTTCACCTAAACCACTTCAAGTTGTTGATAGAACAGTAGACCTTTAATAGAACAGTAGACCTTTAATAGAACAGTAGACCTTTAATAGAACAGTAGATCTTTGATAGAACAGTAGACCTTTAATAGAACAGTAGACCTTTAATAGAACAGTAGACCTTTAATAGAACAGTAGATCTTTGATAGAACAGTAGACCTTTGATAGATCAGTAGATGTTTGATAGAACAGTAGACCTTTGATAGAACAGTAGACCTTTGATAGATCAGTAGATGTTTGATAGAACAGTAGATCTTTGATAGATCAGTAGATCTTTGATAGAACAGTAGACCTTTGATAGAACAGTAATTCTTTGATAGAACAGTAGACCTTTGATAGAACAGTAATTCTTTGATAGATCAGTAGATGTTTGATAGATCAGTAGATGTTTGATAGATCAGTAGATCTTTGATAGATCAGTAGATCTTTGATAGAACAGTAGATCTTTGATAGAACAGTAATTCTTTGATAGATCAGTAGATCTTTGATAGAACAGTAGATCTTTGATAGATCAGTAGATGTTTGATAGAACAGTAGACCTTTGATAGAACAGTAGACCTTTGATAGAACAGTAATTCTTTGATAGATCAGTAGATCTTTGATAGAACAGTAGACCTTTGATAGATCAGTAGATCTTTGATAGAACAGTAGACCTTTGATAGAACAGTAATTCTTTGATAGATCAGTAGATCTTTGATAGATCAGTAGATCTTTGATAGAACAGTAGATCTTTGATAGATCAGTAGATCTTTGATAGAACAGTAGACCTTTGATAGAACAGTAATTCTTTGATAGAACAGTAATTCTTTGATAGATCAGTAGATCTTTGATAGAACAGTAGATCTTTGATAGATCAGTAGATCTTTGATAGAACAGTAGACCTTTGATAGAACAGTAATTCTTTGATAGATCAGTAGATGTTTGATAGATCAGTAGATGTTTGATAGATCAGTAGATCTTTGATAGATCAGTAGATCTTTGATAGAACAGTAATTCTTTGATAGATCAGTAGATGTTTGATAGAACAGTAGATCTTTGATAGAACAGTAATTCTTTGATAGATCAGTAGATGTTTGATAGATCAGTAGATGTTTGATAGAACAGTAGATCTTTGATAGAACAGTAATTCTTTGATAGATCAGTAGATGTTTGATAGAACAGTAGATCTTTGATAGAACAGTAGACCTTTGATAGAACAGTAATTCTTTTATAGATCAGTAGATGTTTGATAGAACAGTAATTCTTTGATAGATCAGTAATTCTTTGATAGATCAGTAGATGTTTGATAGAACAGTAATTCTTTGATAGATCAGTAATTCTTTGATAGAACAGTAGATCTTTGATAGATCAGTAATTCTTTGATAGATCAGTAGATGTTTGATAGAACAGTAGATCTTTGATAGATCAGTAGATGTTTGATAGAACAGTAGATCTTTGATAGATCAGTAGATGTTTGATAGAACAGTAATTCTTTTATAGATCAGTAGATGTTTGATAGATCAGTAATTCTTTGATAGATCAGTAGATGTTTGATAGAACAGTAGATCTTTGATAGAACAGTAATTCTTTGATAGAACAGTAATTCTTTGATAGAACAGTAGATGTTTGATAGAAAAGTAGATATTTAATAGAAGAGAAGATCTTTGATAGAACCGTCGATTATGTGATAGGGAGATGAACTGACCCATTGTAAGGCCTTAATGAAGCCCAGAGGAACCTTCAGCACCCGGAACTGACCCTGAGCCACCATCTGCAGACAGAAAGAGAGAAGACGGTTACAGTCATTCATTTAGAAAATCATGACATTACAGTCATTTAGCAGACACTTATATCCACAGTGACTTACAATTCATCAGATCACATTAGGCTGTAGGCAGAGCTATGGGAGCAATTTTTGGGGTTAAGTGCCTTGCTCAAGAACACATCGACATTTTCACGATGTTCTCAGTGTTTTGGAACTTTTTCACGATGTTCTCAGAATGTTTTGGGAACATTTTCACGATGTTCTCAAACGTCACATTTTGTCAAGTCATTCTTAGTCACATGAGTCGTCAGTAACGTGACTCACATATGTGTCAAGTTAGTCAAACACTCTTTTCTTCAACCTCACTTCCTGTGAAGACAGAAATTTATTTTGAAAAGACGCCAGAGAGGAAACATAGAGCCATGATGAGCTGCGTTATTTAACTTCTTCTGAAGATGATTTAATATTTCAGTTTAATAACAGGTTCATAATTTAAGATGAACTGACAGACGGATCAATATTACCTCTCAGTCTGTTTATCTCAGATCAGTTTAATACTGTTTCTGTTTCTGACACCAGACACATGATTTATTATTTAACTTATTATAAACAGCCCAAAAATACTCAATATATATTTATATATACACACACTGTTATTATAACAATAGTATTGAGAAATTACAGGGTATATTTTTATTAAATAAAATAATAGAATATAGCAATAATATTTCATAATTCTATTGCAGTAATATAGTAGGAATAAGTAATATTGCTGTAGTGTATAGCAGTAATATTTTGTAGTAGTATATTTATATCAGTAATATTTCAGAATATTTGAGCAGAATTTTACAGACTTGTCGGTTTCCATTTTACAGCTGAGGAGGATGAACCCGGGTTATTACCGGGTTATGCCGGTTATTACCGGGTTATACCGGTTATTACCGGGTTATACTGGTTATGCCGGTTATTACCGGGTTATGCCGGTTATTACCGGGTTATGCCGGTTAATACCGGGTTATACCGGTTATTACCGGGTTATACTGGTTATGCCGGTTATTACCGGGTTATGCCGGTTATTACCGGGTTATGCCGGTTAATACCGGGTTATACCGGTTATTACCGGGTTATACTGGTTATACCGGTTATTACCGGGTTATGCCGGTTATTACCGGGTTATACCGGTTAATACCGGGTTATGCCGGTTAATACCGGGTTATGCCGGTTATTACCGGGTTATACTGGTTATGCCGGTTATTACTGGGATAAATAAGGCGGGAGCAGGTTGGATAGGACAATAAGGATCCTTAAAACCAGATCCGGTTAGACCCGCAACAACAACAACATCATCATCATCATCATCATCATCAGCTGCAGCATCCCAAGCGGAGAGGATCCCCCCCCCCCCCCTCCTCCTCCTCCGGCTTCCATTTTACACACACACACACACACACACACACACACACGGAAGGAATGTGTCGCACGCGAACACGGAGCAGCTGAATGTTTGTTTTTCCTCTCGTTGTCCTGCAGACAGCGTTCAGGGCTGAATCCTCGGATCACAAGCTGATCAATACCTATATATCTCTATCAGTCCGATGACGACATCAATGATGACAATAACAATAATTCATGCATAAAGAACAGATCTTACTCTGATGTTCTGCTTATTATAAATATATAATTCATATTCATATGATATAGATCCCTCCGCCGTGATGCGGCCCGACACACACCAACACACGCACGAACACACGCACGAACACACCGAAACACACACACACACACACACACACACACACACACACACCGAGCAGAGAGCACGGCTCGGGACAGAGAAGAAGAAGAGGAAGAAGAGGCAGGATGGTGAGATGTGATGAAGATGAAGATGTTCGTACCTTATTCACGAGGTCCATCCTGCCGCCTGTCGAGAGGAGAGAGAGGAGAGGGGGGAGGAGGAGGGGTGGGGGGGCGTCATGTAGTAGGAGGTGATGACGTGATGACGTGATGACGTGATGACGATGATGATGAAGGCTTGTAGAATTAGTGAATCTATCAATGAATCTATCACTATATAAGATATCAAATTCAACTTCTTTATATCAAATGAACCAAAATGACACAAGTCATTAAATATATATTGTATATATATATATATGTATAGATATGTATACATATCTATATATATATACATATCTATGCATATATATGTATAGATATGTATATATATATATGTATAGATATGTATACATATCTATACATATATATATATACATATCTATACATATATATGTATAGATATGTATATACATATATGTATATATACATATATATATATACATATATATGTATAGATATGTATACATATCTATACATATATACATATCTATACATATATATATATACATATCTATACATATATATGTATAGATATGTATACATATCTATACATATATATATATATACATATCTATACATATATATGCATAGATATGTATATACATATATATATATACATATCTATACATATATATGTATAGATATGTATATATATATGTATATATACATATATATATACATATATATGTATAGATATGTATACATATCTATACATATATACATATCTATACATATATATACATACATATACATATATATATGTATATGTATACATAAATATATGTATATGTATAGATATGTATACATATCTATACATATCTATACATATATATATATATGTATAGATATGTATATATAGTTTATACAAACAGATAGAATCAAACATTTACACGTCACAATACCTTTCTGAATATTTATATTTATATATGTTTATTTATTTATAATAAAATCACTGTAATACATAATAAAAATAAAAACAATAATAATGATTAATATTAATAATCAAAATATGAATCATTATTATAAAAATAATAATGATTAATAATGAATTATGAATAATAATAATCAGGCATCAGGTTGAGTAATCAGCATCACTCCTCCTACATCTCGGTCATCACCGTCTCTGCATTTGATTATTGTTTATTCAAGTGTAAAAATATTGTACATGCAGTTATATAAATGTAAAAATATATTTACGCATATTTCTGTTATTATAACTTAAATCCTTTTAATTTAGGGTTAAGAAACACACATTACTCTGTCAAACACAAGTTATTACAATCACTCTGTTCAAAGCTTAAAATGCTTTCAAGGGTGCGTTTGCACATTTCATGTGTTCAACGTTTAAAGTCTTCATTGTGCTCATCAGTGGTGGGTCGTCAGGGCCAGCTGGGCCTTCTCTGCTGGCCTCAACACAATCACAAAGTTATAGATATTTTATCATTTAATCATTTTTCACAAATACACTACATGTATTATCATTTTTTTCTCCATTATCTTATGTTCTCGTTGCACAGCTACTGTGCTCCTCAGCTGCTCTGCTTCAGACAGCTTGTTTTAAGTAGAGCTTTTATCCAATCAGATTCAGCCTCTGTGTCTCTAGGTAGAAGAGAGGCCTGAGGTCCTCCAGGTAGACTTTGCAGTTTAAGTGAATGAGGACGATATTGTTGATTGTCATAGTCTTCAACCAATCAGATCTTTAGTTTGACATGTTGGGCGTATTCTTTGACGTGTCAGTGGTATCCAGGTAGCCTCTAAGTACGTCTGCATTAAGGTGCGCTGTGATTGGTCAGTGGGCCAGCGCGTGACTAATGTGAAATTTAAGGAAGCTGGCAGAAGTTAGTCGGAGTAGTGAGAGTTCAAATTGAAAGATATGGAAGAAATTATAACATTATAACAGCAGCCCTGACTCAGCAGGAAAAGGATTTGTATGAACCTGGTCCTGGCTGACAGCATCTCACATTTCATGTCTGTGAATGTGTTTCATTTTAACTGAGCGTCTTGGTGTTTGGAGCTATGCTACGCTAACCTGAGGACGCCGTAGAACGGCAGGACACTACGTGCTTTTGAAAACTTTTGGAGAAACCCGAGTGGATCTACAGATCAATGAACACGTTCGCAGGGAAACGGAGCTGTAGACGGCTGTAGACCAGCTACATACAACCGAGGAGGCTCGACGGTCGATGGCTCCATGGATGGAGAAGGACTTCTTCCTGGAACTGAAACGATGTTCTGGGATTAAACTCTTTGTCAACAAAGAATTCGGTAAGTGACAAACTGCGTCTGTTTCTTTACATCTGCAGTAACGTTTTTATGAACAGTATTTGAATGGCTCGTGCTCTTGTGTGGTGGAATGTGGATCCGCTGCAGGTCTGCTGTGTTGATGCGTTGCTTTGTTGTCATATGAATATATGTGACTGGTTCTTATGACTGTGGTTGTCATTGTATTGATTACGTTGATTTGACTGCATTGTCCGTTAATGACGCAGCGTCCCGTCATGCACGGCTTCATGTATCTGCAGCGTAGCTGTTGAACTGTAGGACAGCACAGAAGGCCCGCCAGTGAAACACACAATACATCTCCATGTCAAACGTAGAGTAACCAGCCAAAGAGCTGCTTCTATGACTGTTGTGTTTAAGAATCTCATAACTTTGACTTTCTATCTCATAACTTGGACTATGGGGATATTTTTACATTACATTCCAGTCATTTAGCAGACGCTGTTATCCAAAGCGACTTACAATAAGTGTATTCAAGTGTATTTTATTATCAAGTCTAACTTTACATTTCTTTTTTTTTTTGCGGGCCACGTAAAATGACATGGCGGACCGGATTCGGTCATGAGTTTGACACCTCTGCTCTAAACCAACGTTTGTTTTGTTGAGTTACAGATGAATTCATCAGGAGACCCGGTGTGAGGCTACACGTCTTTTATTGTAGAGGGGTACTAACCGGAAGCGGCTCTTATTACAGTGAGCCTGAGCCGCAGAGGCCGGAAGCAGCAGAGGAGCTGAACTTGTTGATTTTACAGAGTTGTTAAAGTTTGTAGCTTGTTCGATCAGGACGGTTCTGAAGTGATGGAGACATCCGGGTACTTTTAGCTGTTAGCTTGTTAGCTGTTAGCTTCAGGTACCGTTTAGTCTTCATTAAAACATGTCTTCAGGAGACTACAGAGCGACGTTTCTCTACCAGCTGCCGCCCTCCGTCCTCTGGGAGTTTTTCCGGGTCATGGACGGACTGTCGGACCTGGACTGGACCCGCTTCGGTGAGTCAGGACCAGAACCAGGAGCTTCTGTAGCTGCTAACGGCTAAAAGGTTGTAACGTTAACTGTAGCTGCTAATGGCTAACAAGGTGTAATTCTAACGTTACTATGTGAACAAGTAACGTTAAGTACACTGTAACATTAAGTACACTGTAACATTAAGTACACTGTAACGTTAAGTACACTGTAACGTTAAGTACACGAGTAACGTTAAATACACACGTAACGTTAACAAGGTGTAATGCTACTGTGTGAACAAGTAACATTAAGTACACTGTAACGTTAAGTACACATGTACCGTTAAGTACACTGTAACATTAAGTACACTGTAACGTTAAATACACGTGTAACGTTAAGTACACGTGTAACATTAAGTACACTGTAACGTTAAGTACACTGTAACGTTAAGTACACTGTAACGTTAAGTACACGAGTAACGTTAAGTACACACGTAACGTTAACAAGGTGTAATGCTACTGTGTGAACAAGTAACATTAAGTACACTGTAACGTTAAGTACACATGTACCGTTAAGTACACTGTAACATTAAGTACACTGTAACGTTAAATACACGTGTAACGTTAAGTACACGTGTAACATTAAGTACACTGTAACGTTAAGTACACTGTAACGTTAAGTACACGAGTAACGTTAAGTACACACGTAACATTAAGAAGGTGTAATGCTACTGTGTGAACAAGTAATGTTAAGTACACTAGTATTATCCTGATACTGAGGTAAAAGTACACTAGTATTATCCTAATACTGAAGTAACAGTACGCTAGTATTGAAATAGCTGTATTATGTATATTAAAGTGTTATGAACTACTTCATATTCCATCTGCTGTTAGTAGTTTGATCTTCATCTATAACAATAGATCATCATCATTTATTAGTTGATTAATCCTCTGTGAATAACTCAAGCTATCAGATGAATGTAGTAAAAACTACAACGTTTAAGTACAAAGTTGCAGAACATGGAAATAATATGTTCAAGTACCTTAAAGTAGTATACACAGTACTCTGATTGGCTCTGGTTGGATTCATTGATAAATGTATTTACATGTGTTTGAAGCCTCAGAGGTCCTCGGGGATCAGACCGCCGTACGATTGGCCGAGAAGATCAAGAGGCGGACAGACTGGGTGATGAACCAATGGGAGAACAGGAACGGTTGTGTTGGGGAGCTGATCGACCTGTTGGAGCGTCTGGAGCTGCTCCGCCCCCGTGATGTCATCCTGGGCTGTGAGTTCTCAAACACCACAGCTGACTTCTCTCTCTCTGCAGGGGCCTCCAGTCTGAAGCCTTCCTCCTCCTCCTCCTCCTCCTCCTCCTCCTCCTCCTCCTCCTCCTCCTCCTCCTCTCTCTGCAGGGGCCTCCAGTCTGAAGCCTTCCTCACCTCCTCCTCTTCCTCCTCCTCCTCTTCCTCTCGCTGCAGGGGCCTCCAGTCTGAAGCCTTCCTCACCTCCTCCTCCTCTTCCTCCACTCACACAGTCTGAGGCCACAATGAGCACCGTCAGACTGAGTTCGACAGGTAACACACACACACACACACACACACACACACACACACACACACACACACACACACGTAACATCCCGTTCTCCATCTCCCGTTCTCCGTCTCCCGCTCTTCGTCTCCCGCTCTTCATCTCCCGTTCTTCATCTACCGTTCTTCATCTCCCGCTCTTCGTCTCCCGCTCTTCGTCTCCCGCTCTTCATCTCCCGCTCTTCATCTACCGTTCTTCATCTCCCGTTCTTCATCTCCCGCTCTTCATCTCCCGTTCTTCATCTACCGCTCTTCATCTCCCGCTCTTCATCTCCCGTTCTTCATCTACCGTTCTTCATCTACCGTTCTTCATCTCCCGTTCTTCATCTCCCGTTCTTCATCTCCCGTTCTTCATCTACCGTTCTTCATCTACCGTTCTTCGTCTCCCGTTCTTCGTCTCCCGTTCTTCGTCTACCGTTCTTCGTCTACCGTTCTTCGTCTCCCGTTCTTCGTCTCCCGTTCTTCGTCTCCCGTTCTTCGTCTCCCGTTCTTCATCTACCGTTCTTCGTCTCCCGTTCTTCGTCTCCCGTTCTTCGTCTCCCGTTCTTCGTCTACCGTTCTTCGTCTACCGTTCTTCGTCTCCCGTTCTTCGTCTCCCGTTCTTCGTCTACCGTTCTTCGTCTCCCGTTCTTCGTCTCCCGTTCTTCGTCTCCCGTTCTTCGTCTACCGTTCTTCATCTACCGTTCTTCATCTCCCGTTCTTCATCTCCCGTTCTTCATCTACCGTTCTTCATCTCCCGTTCTTCATCTACCGTTCTTCGTCTACCGTTCTTCGTCTCCCGTTCTTCGTCTCCCGTTCTTCGTCTCCCGTTCTTCGTCTCCCGTTCTTCGTCTCCCGCTCTTCGTCTCCCGCTCTTCGTCTCCCGCTCTTCGTCTCCCGCTCTTCATCTCCCGCTCTTCATCTCCCGTTCTTCATCTCCCGTTCTTCATCTACCGCTCTTCATCTCCCGCTCTTCATCTACCGCTCTTCATCTCCCGCTCTTCATCTACCGTTCTTCATCTCCCGCTCTTCATCTACCGCTCTTCATCTCCCGCTCTTCATCTACCGTTCTTCATCTCCCGCTCTTCATCTCCCGTTCTTCATCTCCCGTTCTTCATCTACCGCTCTTCATCTCCCGCTCTTCATCTACCGCTCTTCATCTCCCGCTCTTCATCTACCGCTCTTCATCTCCCGCTCTTCATCTACCGTTCTTCATCTCCCGCTCTTCATCTCCCGTTCTTCATCTCCCGTTCTTCATCTCCCGTTCTTCATCTACCGTTCTTCATCTCCCGCTCTTCATCTACCGCTCTTCATCTCCCGCTCTTCATCTACCGTTCTTCATCTCCCGCTCTTCATCTCCCGTTCTTCATCTCCCGTTCTTCATCTCCCGCTCTTCATCTACCGTTCTTCATCTCCCGCTCTTCATCTCCCGTTCTTCATCTCCCGCTCTTCATCTCCCGCTCTTCATCTCCCGTTCTTCATCTACCGTTCTTCATCTCCCGCTCTTCATCTCCCGTTCTTCATCTACCGTTCTTCATCTACCGTTCTTCATCTCCCGCTCTTCATCTCCCGTTCTTCATCTCCCGCTCTTCATCTCCCGCTCTTCATCTCCTGCTCTTCATTCAGTAGATGAAGGAGGAGGAAGACCCCTACCCAGACCGGCCCCGCCCCCCCCCCAATCTGCAATCTGACCTCCACCAACCCTCCCAGGTAACACACACACACACACACACACACACACACACACACACACACACACACACACACACACACACACACACACACACACACACACACACACACACGGTGATGTTCTAATATATTGATGATGATGATGTCGCCCCTCAGCCCCCCCCGGTGGTGACGAGCAGCAGCGGGGTGATGTGCTGGTCGTATGAAGAGGTGCATGCTGGGACGGTGGGGTTCTCCCCCTCCCTGCAGGTGGGGGAGGGGGGGTTTGGAGTTGTGTACAGAGCGTCTCTGAGGAACACCGACTGTGCTGTCAAGAGACTCAAACAGGTCAGCCAATCACAGCGCAGATCACACATGAGTCACATCACTGATCAATAACTATGGATCACGTCTGTGTTTCTATTGGCTGTCCTCATAGAGGAGTTTGACATCGCCGCACCTTTATTACCTGAGTCTCCTCCAATCAGAGGGTTTCTACATGTGTCACTGACAGGAAGTGGACTGTGATTGGTCACAGCTGTTGCTGTTGTTGTTGTAGGACTGTCTGCTGGACTGGACTCTGCTGAAGGAGAGCTTTCAGACTGAAGTGGACCAACTGTCAAAGTGAGTATATATTTATATATATATATATATACACACATATAGATATTTATATATATATATATACACACACATATAGATATTTATATATATATATATACACACACATATAGATATTTATATATATATATATACACACACATATAGATATTTATATATATATACACACACATATAGATATTTGTGTATATATATATATATATACACACACATAGATATTTATATATATATATACACACACATATAGATATTTATATATATATATATACACACACATATAGATATTTATATATATATATATACACACACATATAGATATTTATATATATATATATACACACATATAGATATTTATATATATATACACACACATATAGATATTTGTATATATATATATATACACACACATAGATATTTATATATATATATATATATACACACACATAGATATTTATATATATATATATATACACACACATATAGATGTTTGTGTATATTTATATATATATATATTTACACACACATATAGATGTGTGTATATATATATATATATATATACACACACATATAGATATTTATATATATATATATATACACACACATATAGATGTTTGTATATATATACCTGTGTTTGTGTTCATGAGATGTGATCACAGTTTGTTGTTCAGGTTCAGACATCCCAACATCGTGGATCTGTTGGGTTTCAGTGAAGGACCAGGATCAGTGTGTCTGATCTACAGCTACATGGAGCTCAGATCACTGGAGGACCAGCTGCACAACGTAACACACACATATATATACACACACACATATATACACACACAATGTAACATGCACACATAATGTAACACACTGTAAAACACACACAAACATAACGTACGTAACACATACAAATACACACGTGTGACTAAGTGGAGAGCAGGCTCGTCCTTCAATCAGAAGGTCAGCGGTTCGATCGGTGTGTGTGTGTGTGTGTGTGTTACATTGTGTGTGTTACGTTGTATGTGTGTTGGGGTTGGGGTTAGGGGGGGGGTCAACTGGCCAGCCAGTGTTTCTCAGGTTGGAGTGAGACGAGGTGAAAAGGTGACGACGTGATCTTCACAATAAAACATGTGATGTGACGTGAGGAGTCTCGGCCAATCAGCGTCAAGACGTCTACAGCGTCTTTCGCTCCGTTACAGTTTAAGTTCCGTTCAGACTTGCTGGTGAAGTTAACGTTCACTGCATGCGGAACTCTGTGGACTGTTAACGTTCGTCATTATCGCGATTTAGGAGGAAAAAACGTAACGTGATGAAACATGCCCCCCCCCCGTGTTCCGGTTCAGTTCACGCGGTCACTCGTTAACGTTAAACCGGAACACCAGCGGATCTGGTTGCAGGTTGTTTGTTTAAAGTAGAATGAAAGACCCAGATACTGATGAGGTGATGAGGCCAAAGAGCTGCAGGGCTGAGATGTGAAGGAGCTGGGTCTGGATAAAGGTGGAGGTCTACACAGACGTGAGGACAGCTTCCTGCTGTCACAGTGTTGTGAACACAGTGATGTGAACACAGTGATGTGAACACAGTGATGAGGCAGAGTGTGCTGAACGCAGCAACAAGGCTCACTGTCCTCTGGTCTCACTGGACTCTGTTCACTGTGAGGACCACAGCCAGAGGACCAACAGTCCCACGTTGCTCCCAGAACCCTGAAGTGATGAGAGTTCAGCAGCCTGTTAGTGCAGAGGTGTGTATAGATCACAGATATTATTCTACTCTTGATAAGATACCTCAGCCAGAGCAGATTATCATTTAATAATTGAACTGGATTGAATGCATATTATATATATATATATATATATATATATATATATATATATATATATATATGCATATTATATTAATTGCAAATAGAAGATTGGCCACAATCCTACCAGCTGTACAGTAACAGGGTTCAATGAAAACTCATCACTGTATCTTGTACAGGCGATGGTTCTCGCTACTCTTGCTGTTTTTATTTGACTAAAACGTTTGAAAATGAGACCTCAATGGACTTTGAGGTCTCTAACCCTAAACCCCCCACACAGGGTTTCAGGCTTGTCACCTTTTTCACCTCTTATGAGTTTGCAGGTTTGAACACTTAACCCCAAAATGTCTCCCGGTGTAGAAATGTGATCGCATATGAATTGTAAGTCACTTTGGATAAGAGTGTCTGCTAAATGACTGTAATGTAACGTAAATACACAATGTAACACACACACACACACACACACAATGTAACAAACACAATGTAACACACCACATAACACGCATAACACACAACGTAACACACACTACGTGTTTTAAGAGTTTCTATCCTTATGTCCTTGTGTGTGTGTGTGTGTGTGTGTGTGTGTGTGTGTGTGTGTGTGTGTGTGTGTGTGTGTGTGTGTGTGTGTGTGTGTGTGTGTGTGTGTGTGTGTGTGTGTGTGTGTGTGTGTGTGTGTGTGTGTGTGTGTGTGTGTGTGTGTGTGCTCTCTCAGGAGTGTGTGTGTCTGTCCTGGTCTCAGAGAGTCGGTGTGGTTAAAGGAGCCTCAGCAGCGCTGCAGTTCCTTCACTTCCCCCCCGATGGTCACAGGGCTCTGATCCACGGAGACGTGAAGAGGTCTGCAGACGATCCTGGTCTTTGCCAACACCACGATCCAGTTGGACCGGCTCTGAATTCTGAGGTCTCGTGTCCGTCTTTGTCTCCGCAGCTCAAATATCCTGTTGGACCGCCACCTGGTGGCCAAGCTGGCCGACTTCGGTCTGGCTCGGTTTGCGTGTCGCGGCTCGTCGGGACGCTCGGCGGCTCAGACGGCGTCGGTGGGTAAAACGGAGACGGTCAGAGGAACGCTGGCGTACCTGCCCGTCGAATACGTGAGGGACGGACAGCTGGGGACGGCTGTGGACGTCTACAGCTTCGGAGTGGTGAGACACCGCAGGGGCTCATGGGAAATGTAGTTAGTTCACCTGAGACAGAAGATCTCCGCTGGGATCATTAAAGACTTTCAGTTCTAATCCTGATTCCTCTAATCCTGATTCCTCTAGTCCTGATTCCTCTAATCCTGATCTCCTCTAGTCCTGATTCCTCTAATCCTGATCTCCTCTAGTCCTGATTCCTCTAATCCTGATCTCCTCTAATCCTGATCTCCTCTAATCGTGATCCCCTCTAGTCCTGATCTCCTCTAATCCTGATCTCCTCTAGTCCTGATTCCTCTAATCCTGATCTCCTCTAATCCTGATCTCCTCTAATCCTGATCCCCTCTAGTCCTGATTCCTCTAATCGTGATCCCTATAGTCCTGATCTCCTCTAATTCTGATCCCTCTAGTCCTGATCCCCTCTAGTCCTGATCCCCTCTAGTCCTGATCCCCTCTAATCCTGATTCGTCTAATCCTGATCCCCTCTAATCCTGATCCCCTCTAGTCCTGATCTCCTCTAATCCTGATCCCTCTAGTCCTGATCCCCTCTAATCCTGATCCCCTCTAGTCCTGATCCCCTCTAGTCCTGATTCCTCTAATCCTGATCTCCTCTAATCCTGATCCCCTCTAGTCCTGATCCCCTCTAGTCCTGATTCCTCTAATCCTGATCTCCTCTAATCCTGATCCCCTCTAGTCCTGATCCCCTCTAATCCTGATCCCTCTAGTCCTGATCTCCTCTAGTCCTGATCCCTCTAGTCCTGATCTCCTCTAGTCCTGATCTCCTCTAGTCCTGATCCCCTCTAGTCCTGATCCCCTCCAGTCCTGATCTCCTCTAATCCTGATCCCTCTAGTCCTGATCCCCTCTAATCCTGATCCCCTCTAGTCCTGATCCCCTCTAATCCCGATTCCTCTAATCCTGATCCCTCTAGTCCTGATCTCCTCTAGTCCTGATCCTGATGTTGTGGTCTGAGTCCTGGTCTTGGTGGGGGAGGGTAACTGAAGTATCGTCTCGATATCGATCCATCCTAAATCAATCCACGATGTCTCATGACATCACACATCTCGTGTGTTTCAGGTTTTGTTGGAGGTTCTGACGGGGCGTCGAGCTCTGGAGACGGACAGGAAGTCAGGAGAGATATACCTGGTGAGAACACACACGCACACACGCACACACACACACACACACACACACTGTGATGAATGTCTCAGTGATGTGTTTGTGGTTGTGTAGAAGGACCTGGTGGAGGAGGTTGAGGACTGGAGGAACCAGCTGGACCACCGGCTGATCTCAGGTCAGTCTGTGTGTATTTGTATCAGCTGATATTCCTGCTTGTTACCTCAACTGCTGTACTCATGACGTGTCTTCAGGGGGCGCTGCAGAACCAGCTTGCTGCATGGAGGTGGTGGATCTGGCCTGCAGGTGTCTGGATAAGAAGAGGAAGAAGAGACCAGCAATGCCAGAGGTCAGAAAGACTTGTTAAAGGTGTCTTTATAAGCAGGTGGTCTGACACCAGTACAACTCTAGTCCAACACCATTAAAGTCATTTAGCAGACTTACAATTCAGATTCTATCACATTCATACACATACAGTATCTTAGGACACATCGACGGAGCCGGGGATCGAACCGCCGAGCCTCTGATTGAAGGACGGTCCTGCTCTCCACTTAGCCACAGTCGCCCCGCACTAGTCCAACTCTAGTCCAACTCTAGTCCAACACTAGTCCAACACTAGTCTAACTCTAGTCCAACTCTAGTCCAACTCTAGTCCAACTCTAGTCCAACTCTAGTCCAACACTAGTCCAACTCTAGTCCAACACTAGTCCAACTCTAGTCCAACTCTAGTCCAACACTAGTCCAACACTAGTCCAACTCTAGTCCAACTCTAGTCCAACTCTAGTCCAACTCTAGTCCAACACTAGTCCAAATCTAGTCCTACTCTAGTCCAACACTAGTCCAACTCTAGTCCAACTCTAGTCCAATTCTAGTCCAACACTAGTCCAACTCTAGTCCAACACTAGTCCAACACTAGTCCAACTCTAGTCCAACACTAGTCCAACACTAGTCCAACTCTAGTCCAACTCTAGTCCAACTCTAGTCCAACTCTAGTCCAAATCTAGTCCAAATCTAGTCCTACTCTAGTCCAACACTAGTCCAACACTAGTCCAACTCTAGTCCAATTCTAGTCCAACACTAGTCCAACTCTAGTCCAACTCTAGTCCAACACTAGTCCAACACTAGTCCAACTCTAGTCCAACTCTAGTCCAACACTAGTCCAACACTAGTCCAACTCTAGTCCAACTCTAGTCCAACACTAGTCCAACACTAGTCCAACTCTAGTCCAACTCTAGTCCAACTCTAGTCCTATTCTAGTCCAACTCTAGTCCAACTCTAGTCCAATTCTAGTCCAACACTAGTCCAACACTAGTCCTATTCTAGTCCAACACTAGTCCAACTCTAGTCCTATTCTAGTCCAACACTAGTCCAACTCTAGTCCTATTCTAGTCCAACACTAGTCCAACTCTAGTCCATCTGGTCAGATCCTCTTCAGTTCCTCATGTCAATGTTTTCCTCTCAGGTGTTTGACAAACTTCAGGATGTCCACGTTGTCTCGAGTAAGACCAGGTCCTCCTCCCCCTTCCATCATCCTCATCTTCAACCCCCCTCCCTGTCCTTCCCCAAACCCCCATGCCCCTTGGACTCCAGTGTGGGAGCTCTGTCCAACCAGCTGTCCAAACTGGGCCCACTGGAGGACACTTCCCAGCTCTCCCAGTCCTCTCAGTTGTCCTCCCTCTCCTCTTTCTGCTCCCTCACCCCTCCTCACCCGCTGCACTCCTCCTCGTTCACCGGTCCGTGTGAAACCGATGAGAGTCGAGGCTTCTCCCAGTATGACATTCGCTCCCAGTTCAGATCCAACGGGACCAGCTCCAGGTCTCTGTCTCCATCCACCAGAGACCAGTATCACAGTCCAACTGGGCCCACAGAGTACCAGTTGAGCCAGCCTTCTATCCCCACTGAAGACCAGTACAACTTCCCACCCCTCACAGTGCCAGACCCTGGAGGGCAGACCACAGCAGGGCTCTACGGTGTCCCAGAATGCCTCTCTCCTGGGGGGTCCCTGCAGTCCTTGTTTCCGAAGTCCTCAGGTACTTCAGCAGGTTGTTTAAGGACCCATTCTGTAATGAAGGTTGTTTATTGGATTGGTTTTGGAGACGTTTCTTCTCATGGTTCATGTCTGAATCTATAAACTGATCCACTTCCTGTGTTTCAGTCCTCATGAATCCCAGTAAGCAGCGTTTCCTGCAGGAGAAAACTCTGTACGAAGACGGGAGGATTCAAACTCCTGAGCTGCTGTCGTCTGATGACCTCTGTACGTAAAACACGGAGATATTTTGTGTTTTAAATACTTTATTGTATCATAGTTAATGTCCTCATCTCATTTAACTCATCATCATATTCATATTAAATGTGTTTAATCTCATTTCGTGTCTCATTATATATTTATTCTCATTTCATTGACTGTTCATCTCACTCGTGTCCCATTTCTTATTTCCTGTGTGACATCAGATGGAGGGAGGAGTTGTGACCGAGGACCGGAGGAGAGTGATGAGCTGGATTATCTTCCTGCTAAACACCACTGACCTGTTTCACACTTTGATCAATATGTTTGTATGATGAACTGTAAGGAGGCCGTTGTGTGTCACGTGTGTATATGAACTATTCATTCACTAAGTTTATACAAATCAATAAACACAAAGAGTCCTTCAGCTGCTGAGGGTCAGATGAAGGTATGACATCATCAAACCTGTAGTGTCACATCGTGTTATCAGTGACATTGTGTCATCAGTGTCGTGTCATCAGTGACATGTTATCAGTGACATCGTGTTATCAGTGTCATGTTATCAGTGTCATGTTGTCAGTGACATGTTATCAGTGTCATGTTATCAGTGTCATGTTATCAGTGACGACATGTTATCAGTGTCATGTTATCAGTGACAACATGTTATCAGTGTCGTGTTATCAGTGTCATGTTATCAGTGACGACATGTTATCAGTGTCGTGTTATCAGTGTCGTGTTATCAGCGACGACATGTTATCAGTGTCGTGTTATCAGTGTCGTGTTATCAGTGACGACATGTTATCAGTGTCGTGTTATCAGTGTCGTGTTATCAGTGACGACATGTTATCAGTGTCATGTTATCAGTGACGACATGTTATCAGTGTCATGTTATCAGTGTCGTGTTATCAGTGACGACATGTTATCAGTGTCGTGTTATCAGTGACGACATGTTATCAGTGTCGTGTTATCAGTGACGACATGTTATCAGTGACGACATGTTATCAGTGTCGTGTTATCAGTGACGACATGTTATCAGTGTCATGTTATCAGTATCATGTTATCAGTGACGACATGTTATCAGTGTCATGTTATCAGTGTCGTGTTATCAGCGACGACATGTTATCAGTGTCATGTTATCAGTGACGACATGTTATCAGTGTCATGTTATCAGTGTCGTGTTATCAGCGACGACATGTTATCAGTGTCATGTTATCAGTGTCGTGTTATCAGCGACGACATGTTATCAGTGTCATGTTATCAGTGTCATGTTATCAGTGACGACATGTTATCAGTGTCATGTTATCAGTGTCATGTTATCAGTGACGACATGTTATCAGTGTCATGTTATCAGTGTCGTGTTATCAGTGTCGTGTTATCAGTGACGACATGTTATCAGTGTCATGTTATCAGTGATGGTGTCATCAGTGACCTCGTGTTATAAGTGACGATGACGTGTTATCAGTGACGACATATTATCAGTGACATGGTGTATTTCGTACTACACTGTATCACGATGTATTTAGTACTACACTGTGTATCTGTTAGCCGTTAGCCACCTAGCCTCTCTGTGTTTGTTTGGTTGCCGTTGGCAGCAAGATGGCGGCTCCCATCCCGGCACACAGACCGTCTGTCCGGTTTATTTAACATAATATATATATAATAATAATAATATTATATATGTATATCATATTTATCAGTGTTTCCCCTCACTAACCCGCAGCTGGATCTCTGTCTGGTTTATGTAGGCTAACAGCTAACACCGACTCTTCTGTGTTCACGGAGCTAAGATGGCGGACTGTGTGCCGCAGTCTTTGGGCTAAGCTAAAACCACTCCGGCTCCTGATAGAACCACAGACTGGATCACCAGACAGGGACGTTTAGCCGATCTAAGTGACTGAATCTGCCCACTGGAACACTCTCACTAATCCCGAGAGAGAAGGCTAGTCACGTAGCTCTCAAATGATCTGCCTAGTTAGCCTCAGGAGCTAGATATCATGCCAATGCTAACCCTGAGCCACCTTTAGCGATCCGGAGACTTTTTGACATCATTTAATATTCCTCCGTCTCCCCTCATCGAGGTCCGGGAGACGGTGCCATGACGTCATCCGAACCCGCGGTACTGCGGCCCCGCTGGAAGCGCGTACTGGGCTCGAGCGGCCCGGTGCCGAGGCCTCGTCATGGACACCGGGCCGTGAGCATCAAGGAGCTGATGGTGGTGTTCGGAGGAGGGAACGAGGGGATAGTGGACGAGCTGCACGTCTATAACACCGGTAAGTTATTGTATTGTACCGGGTCATTTCTGTTTAGTCTGTGGAGAATAGCAGATGCACTACGTGAGGAAATGCTAGCTGTGCAATGCTAACCGGTAGCTATCCGCTAGCTAACGAAGCTAATATCATTTGTGTTGATATATTCTGTGGATGTGGTGGAAACTGCCGTTGGCAGGCCACTGGAGGGTTAGCCCGCTACGCTAAGTTAGCTTGGAGGGTTAGCCCGCTACGCTAAGTTAGCTTGGAGGGTTAGCCCGCTACGCTAAGTTAGCTTGGAGGGTTAGCCCGCTACGCTAAGTTAGCTTCTGTTCGTTTAAGCTAACGTAGCCTGGCGCTGTACCCAACATGCTAATGGTATTAGCTGTTTGGCTAACGGAGAAGCTCCGGCAGACAGAGAGAAATGGCGCGTTTTCTACTGAAAACATTGCATACGTCACAGGGACACGCCCCCTTAACTGCAGCAGAAAATAGATAAATAAATAAATGAAATGAATAATATGAAGACATATATATATATATATTAGTGCTGGGCAACGATTACAATTTTTAATTGCATGATTTTTCTGCAATTAATGTCATTGTTATGCGCAAAATTCAATAATGAATTCAAAAGTAGCGTATTGCGCACCTTTATTTTAAAAGTACTGCTATATGAACAAAAGTGCAATAACATTTGGTTTGCAAACACTTTAAAGAAATAAGGTGCTCTAATTCTGCAGCACTTGCTGGACTGTGTTTAAAGTGGCCCCACGACTCTTCTGTCAAACGCACTGTCTGAAGAGATACTGTGACAGAACGCTGGACACGGTGACGCAGCGGCGTGTTCAAGAGGCAGATGTCTCTGCAGCGATGTCCAGTAGTCTCCAGTGATTTAATACCATTCTATTTTATTGTATATACTGTGCATATCTTTGCATTTTTATTATTCTATTTCTTGAAATTCAATATCTGCTCTCTTATTTTATTGCACTGTATATATTGAGCATCTTTCATACGTAATATTTTATGTTTACTCTGTAACTTTGTTTGCTGCTGCTACAAACAAATTCCCCCCGGGGATGAATAAAGTATCTATCATCCATCTATCTATCTATCATCCATCCATCCATCCATCTTTACCTGTAACCTGTCTGTCTGACTGTCTCCAGCAACCAACCAGTGGTTCATCCCAGCAGTGAGGGGGGACGTCCCCCCCGGATGTGCGGCCTACGGCTTCGTGTGTGATGGGACGAGGCTGCTGGTGTTTGGAGGAATGGTGGAGTACGGAAAGTACAGCAACGACCTGTACGAGCTGCAGGTGAGTGACTGGTCACAGGGTACACCTGGGGGCCGCTATTACACCTGTGGGGCCAGTCAAACACCTGGGGGCCACTCATATACCTGGGGGCCCTTGATGTTTGTTGTGTCCTTCAGGCGAGTCGTTGGGAGTGGAAACGTCTGAAGGTCAAAGCTCCAAAGAACGCCCCCCACCCATGTCCCCGCCTCGGTCACAGCTTTTCTCTGATTGGCAGTTGCTGCTACCTGTTTGGAGGACTGGCCAATGACAGCGAAGACCCCAAAAGCAACATCCCGAGGTAGGTAAACATCTGTCCTCAGGTACCTGAGCCCCTCACACTGTCCTACTCAAAACAAGGTAACAGAGCACACTTTGTTCTCACCTGTTCGTCTCAGGTACCTGAACGACCTGTACAGTCTGGAGTTACGACCCGGCTCCAGCGTGGTCGGGTGGGAGGTCCCGCCCACGTCGGGTCCGCCGCCGCCGCCCAGAGAGAGTCACACGGCCGTGGTGACGAGCAGCCGCGCGGCCAACCGACTCATCGTCTATGGAGGGATGAGTGGCTGCAGACTGGGAGACCTGTGGGTGCTGCACACAGGTGAGACAGACTCCTCACACCTGAGACACGTGATGCAGCCTGAACCACGCTGTACTGACTTCTGATTGGTGCTCCTCCTGATGATGTCACAGAGTCTCTGATGTGGAGTAAACCTGATCTTGGTGGAACCGGCCCCCTCCCCCGCAGCCTGCACTCTGCCACCACCATCAACAACAGGTAACATCACACACACGTTATGACTCTCACCTGTCTGTCTCTCACCTGTCTGTCTCTCACCTGTCTGTCAGGATGTTTGTGTTTGGAGGTTGGGTTCCTCTGGTGACGGATGATTTGAAAGTAACGACGCATGAAAAGGAATGGAAGTGTACCAACACACTGGCCTGTCTCAACCTGGGTACACACACACATACATACATGCACACACACATACATACTCATATATACACACACACATACATGCACACACACATGTATACATACACACTCATATGCACACACGTACACGCTCATATACACACACTCATATATACATGCACACACACATACATGCATACACACACACATACATGCATACACACACACATGCACATACACACACATACACGCACACTCACATGTATACATACATACACACACACTCATGAGCACACACACATACATGCGCACAAGTTTTATCGTTATAGTCACTATAGAGCTCACTGCAGCCTGTCCACCTGTCTGTCTGTAGACACCATGTGTTGGGAGACGGTCCTGATGGACAGTCTGGAGGACAATGTCCCCAGAGCTCGATCAGGTCACTGTAGCATAGCCATCAACTCCAGACTCTACATCTGGAGCGGCAGGGACGGATACAGGAAGGCCTGGAACAACCAGGTGTGCTGCAAGGACCTCTGGTACCTTGAGACAGGTGAGGACTACTGTTGCTAGTACCTGGAGACAGGTGAGGACTACTGTTGCTAGTACCTGGAGACAGGTGAGGACTACTGTTAAATACCGGTAGTACCTGGAGACAGGTGAGGACTACTGTTAAATACCGGTAGTACCTGGAGACAGGTGAGGACTACTGTTAAATACCTGTAGTACTTGGAGACAGGTGAGGACTACTGTTAAATACCTGTAGTACTTGGAGACAGGTGAGGACTACTGTTAAATACCTGTAGTACTTGGAGACAGGTGAGGACTACTGTTAAATACCGGTAGTACCTGGAGACAGGTGAGGTACCTCTGACAGGTACAGATGTTACCTCCACATCCATTTCTCCGTCTTTGTAACTTCTGTTATGTCAGCTGCTATTTAAAGTTACCTTTGTCACCTGTCTGTCTGGCCTGGTGTTACCTGTCTGTCTGGGTCTGTCTCACCTTTCTGTCCTCAGAGCGACCCTGTGCTCCTTCTCGGGTGCAGCTTGTCCGGGCCAACACGTCGTCTTTGGAGGTGAGCTGGGGTCCGTCACAGACCGCAGAGACTTACCTGCTGCAGTTGCAGAAGTACGACATTTCCACCACCCCTGCAGCCACCTCACCTGCCTCCAACCCTGTCTCCACTGCCACACCTGGAGCCAGCACCTCCAGGAGCCCCGCCCCCATCGCCACCACACCAGCCAACCAAACCGTCCCACTGTCGGGGATCACGCTGGTCCCTCCCCCCAGTGCCTCCGTACCTGGAGGCCCATTGGCTGCTGCTGTCAAAGCACCAGGTAGGTGTACACACCTGTACAGGTAGATCTGTAGGTGGTAGAGCACATGGATCTGAATGTTCTGTATTTTTTTGCAGCTGTCCTGAAGGTGGCAGCAGCTCCAGGTGCAGTAGGCGGAGCCTCCGTCGTCACAGGGAGACAGGCCATGCCCAAAGCCCCTGTCGCCATGACGACTGCTCAGGTAAAGAGATCTTTATGGTAGTAGTTGGACTCTTGTTTGTGAATAAACTTCTTCTCACTCCTCCCTCCTACTTCCTGTCTGCTCTCAGCCAACAGGAAGCAGTCCTCAGATGAGCGGTATGGCGGCGCTGGCGGCGGTGGCTGCAGCGACTCAGAAGATCTCTCCATCCACAATGGTACAAGTACACGACAGTACTACTGAACATGCTGCAGGTTACACAGGAACAAACACACTCTCTTAGTGTAATGTCTTCAGAAAATACTTTGTTAGTATAATGTCCTCAGAAAATACTCTGTTTGTGTAATGTCCTCAGAAGCACCTTAAAGGCCTGTTTCCTGTGTGTCTCAGGTGAGTAACCCGGCCACTCGAATGCTGAAGACTGCCGCCTCTCATGTGGGCGGGGCCTCTGTGGTCTCCGCCCCCGAGGCCCCCGGCCGACCAATCATCACGGTACATAAGTCGGGCACGGTGACTGTGTCCCAGCAGGCTCAGGTGGTCACCACGGTGGTGGGCGGAGTCACAAAGACCATCACTCTCGTCAACAGTCTGCTCGGTATGGGAGGAGGCGGTGCTCTGGTGAGTGATGTCATTAGTTGTTTAATAACTGAATCATATAATCATGTGATCATAACTCCTCCCTCTGTTTCAGATCGGTAACCTGGGGAAGATGATGTCAGTGGTTCAGAGTGGAGTGGTTACAGGTCAGACTGGGAGCAGCCCAGTCACCCAGATCCTCCAGGTACTGGTTCCTAAGACACCCCCCCGCCCAATGTTAACACCTGACATCATTAACCCCCCCCATCCCTCTCTATCAGGCAAAGGCCGGCCTCCCAGCAGGAACCATCTTGAAGTTGGTGACCTCAGCAGATGGTAAACAGACCACCAGCCTCAGCACCGCGCAGGCCGGACTCACAACCTCCACACCTGGGACCACCTTCATCAAGACCAT
Source organism: Pholis gunnellus (assembly GCF_910591455.1). Taxonomy (NCBI): domain Eukaryota; kingdom Metazoa; phylum Chordata; class Actinopteri; order Perciformes; family Pholidae; genus Pholis; species Pholis gunnellus. The sequence continues at coordinate 221,800 of NC_136536.1, read as the reverse complement.
CCCAGTGTCTGCACTGCAGGGGGGGGCAGGTACAGACACGCACCTGAGCTGCTTATGTTTCGCGTAACGACTGACTGAGTGAAGCCCCTCCCACTACAGGTGCTAACAGTCCAATCAGGATCCTGAACACCAAGATGATGACACCAAGTTCTGCTGGAAAGATCATCACCACGGTCCCTAAAATCAGTGCAGCTGGTCAGCAGGGGCTCACACAGGTAACACACACACACAGGTAACACACACACACACACACACACCGGTAACTCTCACACACACACGCACACACACACACCGGTAACTCACACACACACACGCATGCTCACTGGTTATCTCAGTACTTAACTAACTCTTTCTCTTTAAAGAAAAACATAGTCACAAAAACCAAAACATTTGTTTTTTAGAACCGTAAACTGGTTTAAACTTGAATGACTAGAGTTTGAGGGTAGGTACAACACCACCAGGTGTCTCTTGAGTGTGCACACCCACCTCTTCATCTGTCACCTCTGCCATCATTGTTTTTCCAGTTGCTGAGTTCACTGTGTTTGGCAGACATGAAGGCATCATCATAGCACATAACTCGACATGCTCAGATGGGACCACTTGAAGATTGTGTACTCGTCCTAAGTCAACAGAACCTTCCTCAGGCTCAATGTACTCCAAACTATACAGTCTTTGTATGTTCCAGTGGCTTTTCCTGCCCTGCTGAGGATGTTTCCAGTGTGAGCTTGGCCACTCCCACTATCTGTGTATGTACCTACCTGTCCAGTTTTCAGACTAAGGCCTTCACAAGTTGTGGTTGAGTTGTTCTGTGATGCGTCAGATTGACCATGGCTTCCTCCTTCTGGCTGTCTTGGTGTGTGAGGGGGTTCACTGTTCTCCTCACCATTTGGAGGCATCTCCTCCTCACTTTCATTTTCAGTGTCAGTTATTCTCATTGAAGCCAGGTTCTGGTAATGTTGTATGATGTTCAGTCCCTTCCAGCTGAATGTCCCTTTCTCCCAGCACTGCCTGTGGGCTCTCTACTTTTCGAAGCCTTGAGTGATGTACGCAAACGTAAGTGCCACCATTCCTCACAAATATCAGCGCACCATCTTGTCCGATGACCACCTGGAGCTTTCCGTTCTGTACAATCGGTCATCAATGGGCCGCAGTTGTTTACGAAGGGCTCTTTGGATCCTTTCAGAGCTGAGCTTCTGTAAATGCTCTCCTTGCAGCATGTAATCTTGTGATATGCTGGGCTATCCAAGTACTCATGTTAGTCCCTTCCAGAGCCGGCGGCTTGTTGGTGAGAACTGAAGGCAGATTTGGGTTTTGTCCAAATACCAGCTGGTAGGGACTGTGGCCATGCACATTGTGCATAGAGTTCTTTGCCGTCAGGGCCAGTCTAGGGCCATCCTCCAGTCATCCGTTGTCCCTCTTCACTTTCATCAGGACTTCAGTCAGGGTTTGCTGATGCCTTTGCTCCATGGGCTGTAAGCTGCAGTTGTTTTCACTTTCAGCCATATCCCTCACATCTTCGTATTGAATTCACCCCCATTGTCACTGCACAGTCTGCGTGGAGGACCATGAACACTCATCCAGCAGTGTATACAGGGTTTCTTGGTGGTGACCATGCTCCCTGACTGAAGCGTGTGAAGGCCATGGGGACACCCACCGCTGGCTTTGGTTTGCTGTATCTGATGCACGACTCACACTTTATTACATTTGTCCTTCAGGATTGCGGTGCATTGATCATCGGCATTACCTGAGCAGGCCAGTCGTGTGTTCAGTAGGGTTGGGTACCGAAACCCGGTGCCAATATGGAACCGGTACCTATACGACCGATACCTACCGGACCGAAACGCAATGCAGATTTCGGTGCTTCTTTTTGGTGCGATTGAAATACTTTTTTTTAACACTACTCTGATGACTCCGTCCTGGCAGCAGGTAACGATAGCTACCGTTTGTATAGCTACAGCAGCTAGCTAGCCATCAACCTTTTAACAGAGAAAATGCCGAAAGGTAAACGGTCAAAAGTGTGGCTGTTTTTATTTTGAAAGTCCGTTGCTCACTGGCAGCGGTGGAGGAATGGAGACTACTGGACATCGCTGCGGTAAAGTTAGCAGACACTCAGGTCTCCGTGGTCAACTCAGCAGACACTTACATGTTAGTGAGCTATACGCTGAAATTCACGGTAAACGCATTCAAACGGCACAGATCGGGAGCGAGCGAAGGACTTTGAAAGTTAGCGGAAAGATTTAACGTGAGACAACATCCGGTTTCTTCAGAGGAACATCCGATTTTCAGAATAAGATGCCAACAAAGTATGAAAGTGTGTCTTTATTCTTTGATCGCTGGGTAACCATCATCACCTCTGAGTTACAGCATTATATTGATGAACAGTAGAGCTGCATTCACATGCTCTGTCATGAAGACGACACACATTTAGATGAAACGTGCTGAAACATTGTATTCCTGTTGCACAGCAGTGGAACGTTTCACATGAAGTCCCACACTGAGCACAGATAGTGAAGAGATAGAACTGCTACTGTGTAAAGGGAATACTGCTGTTAAAAAGAACCTTATTTGTTTAAAGTGTTTGCAAACCAAATGTTATTGCACTTTTGTTCATATAGCAGTACTTTTAAAATAAAAGTGCACAATACACTACCTTTGAATTAATTATTGAACTTTGCCATAACAATGAGATTAATCGCAAAAATTCCATGTGATTAAAAATTGTAATCGTTGCCCAGCACTAATATGTATAGTATACTTTAAACAGTTAAATATATTGTTAAATTTGACTTGGCAATAAAAAAAGTATCGGTTCAGGCACCGTTTAGGCACCGGTATCATTTTAAAAGTATCGTTTTAGCACCGGTATCGGAAAAAACCCAAACGATACCCATCCCTAGTGTTCAGTCTGTCCACAGAGGCCAAAGTGCTTGTGTAGTTTGAACAGAATGTTGTGTTTTTCTTTTGTTGTCATGTTCATCTGGGTTACTCTCATCTCTGATGTTCACACAATAAGGTTCAACTTTCACTGGCTGTTTAATATCTAGTGGGACCACTTCTGTCTCAGTGTTACATCTAGTCTCCTCTCATGGCTGGGATCTTCACTTTCTCTCCCATCACTCTCACATTCTGTGTCCCCCATTAGTCCACTCGTGTACCACACAGTTCTAGTGCAGCTGATCCCAGAGACTCCACCATGAATATCTGTGTGTCAAGACAATTATTCTTTTGACAGTAAAGTAATGTTGCATTCTTTGTCCTCTGTGACTTCATCATGTTCATGTTTGTGAGGACAATCCTTTGCTCACTGATATATGCTTTGACAGACTGCACATTTTGATCTTCTCCCACATCTGTTGAGTGGATTCGTCTCTTGAACAGCCGTACGGATCTGTGGGCTTCACCTGACGTTATTTTCACACTTGCCAGTAAACCGTGTTTAGTCGCTCGTTCTCTTCAAGGCTGACTTCATGTTTACAAATGAAAGGTTTGTCTTGAACATGAAGTCCTTCAGTATCTAGTAGTTTGAAAGCTAACACAGCATCAGGGCTCCATGTTGAACGTATTCTGTTGTATCGACGCTTAAACTGTGTACGCCTCGTACTGCCGATCCTTTTCCTCTTTCAAAAAACACTCCATCCAATTCCGTGAGAAGTATATTCATTACTGCATTGTTGTTCGAATCCTATGCAGCAAATTTCTATCACACACTCCCCGTCAGCTTCTTCTCCTCAAGCTCCGTCACCAGCCTCCAAATTTTAACCTCATTTTCCAGCTCTCTGAACATAAAATAAGATAACAGGACAGGATGAGACGAGACATACTCTGCTACTAATGTTAGCTCAATAACTACACAGACAGACACGCACACACACAAACAGACGCACACAGACAGACACACACACACACACAGGTAACCTAAAGATGCTCAGCTGGTCCCAACATGTGCTCAGGTGGTGCTGAAAAGACCTCCAGGTACACCTGGTCCCGTGATGAGGACCGTCCCGATGGGCGGAGTCAGACTGGTGTCCAAACCTAACGTCGCCACGCTGGTCGTCAAGGGATCCACAGGTAAACACTGGTCAGCTGGAACACACCTGCACTGAGCCAGCAGACTGTGACAGCTGTGTTCTTTGTCTCAGGTGTGTTCTTTGTCTCAGGTGTGTTCTTTGTCTCAGGTGTGTTCTTTGTCTCAGGTGTGTCCAGTCTGGGAATGGTAGGAGGAGCCAACGCCTCCCTGGCAACCATCGCCACGCTGGCCAACCACGTTACCACGGCAACTTCAGCAGCTGGACCCAAACAGGTAATTAAACTGAAGGTTTGGTACTTTAGTACTGTCTGTAGTACTCTAGTAATACTGTAGTTTTGTGTGTTCAGGTGACTCTGATCATGGCTCCCAGCGGTGCCGAGGCTCAGCCGTTAGTCCAGGATCTGCCTATCACCTTCATGGCGTCTCCTACTTCAGAAGGACCTGGAAGTACTACAAGTAGTACTACAGAGGCTGGAGACACGGCAGCTGCTAAAGGTACAGAAACCAGTAGTACTACTACTGGTTCCAGTTGCTGTTCCACTAACACAGAACTGTGTGTGTGTGTGTGTGTGTGTGTGTGTGTGTGTGTGTGTGTGTGTGTGTGTGTGTGTGTGTGTGTGTGTGTGTGTGTGTGTGTGTGTGTGTGTGTGTGTGTGTGTGTGTGTGTGTGTGTGTGTGGTATCGTGCATTAACGCAGTTTTCTTTTTATTATCAAGAAAACATTTTTAACACAAGAACCGGGCAGCGAGCGGTGAACAGCTGTTTGTGTGTATTTATTTTATCGAGCTGTTTTCACTGTGTCTAGCAAGCCACACGTCGGCTGTTTACTACAACTGTATAAACACAAAATAAACTGATCTGGGTGTGATTTAACGGCAATAAATGGACAAAAAGGGACTCCGAAATAACTATGTAATGATGCCAATTTGTACTTGTTTTCTCAATGGAGCTCGGATCGATCGGTGCTAGGCTAAGCTAACATTGTAGCAGTTCCATCAACACTCAACATAACGTCACATAGGCGTAAATACGGCAGTGTCTATTCATTGTTTGTTCTATATGGTTTACACACATATTTATACACATAGTTTGGTCCGGTCTCCACTAATATGAGGCGTCGTAGAGCTCTGGGTGAACACAGACGGATACAGTATTTGTTTCCTGATTCAACGTCAGGGCGTCAGTGATGACAGGAGGAGCATCTCAACGCTGATAGGCTATCGCGCCACAGCGCCCGCCCCAAATGCTCTCATTGGTTAAAACGCGTGATGACGCCCATCCCAAGCTGATCAACATCCCGCCTCTCCTGTGACCCATGGTCTGTCTGTCTGTGTATTCAGAGCCAGTGAGCAACGGACTTTCAAAATAGTAATAATAATTTTAAAAAAACTGCATTAACACGCGATAAAATAATTGTTGGCGTTAATTAATTAGCACTAATATATATATATATTTGTATATGTATATATGCGTGTGTGTGTGTGTGTGTGTGTATGTATGTATGTATGTATGTATGTATGTATGTATGTATGTATGTATGTATGTATGTATGTATGTATGTATGTATGTATGTATGTATGTATGTATGTATGTATGTATGTATGTATGTATGTACGTATGTAACTAACTATGACGTAAACACATGATGTCGCTGTGATGATGCTGCAGTGATGCTGGTCTGCTCCAACCCGCCCTGTGAGACTCACGACACCGGAACCACCAGCACCTCCACGGTCGCCTCCGCCAGCATGAGCCGAGAGCTGCAGGTGTGTTCAGTGTTTACCTGTCGGGTCGTATGTGTTGTATATTAAATATTATATTATATATATTAAATGTTATATACTAGGTATTAAATATTACATATTATATATGATATACTATATATTATATATCAAATACCACAGCAGTCTGACTCAGGTCTTTTTTTCTACCCATGTACATATTTATTTATTTCTGATCACACGTTTAACTTCTGCACTATTTTATGTCTCAGACTTAGTTTAACTTTAACTTTTTCATTCTTTATGTTTCTATTTCTGAGCATTGTTGGAGGGAGCCTTAGAAAATATAATAAATAATTCAAATAATCATTCTGATTCAAAAACAAAACCTCAAATAATGTTAATAAACTTTACAAAATATTGTATCAATGTGAGAGAAACCCAGAGAAAATGAAATCTTCAGAGAGCAACATGTTAAATAATAATTTATTACACATGTCATCATGTAACAGGTGTGTGGTGAATCAGGTCTTCCTCTCTCCTCAGGTGACCTCCAACCAGCCTTCAGATCAGCAGTCTGCTCCAGTTCCCCCACATCCTGCCAGTCTGAATGGAGGGAACCCCTGTTCCATTCCACCATGTGAGACCCACGAGACGGGAACCACCAACACCGCTGGAGCCGGAGGACTCCGACAGGTAAGAGAACATCTGGAAGCTGACAGATGTCTCCTGGTATGTACGGAATGAACTCAGGTGTTTCTGCCTTCAGGTGTGTTCCAATCCACCATGTGAGACCCATGAGACGGGAACCACCAACACCTCCACTACAGCAACAGGTAAACACACCTCCACTAGAGCTACAGGTAAACGCACCTCCACGACAGCTACAGGTAAACAACACTGTCACCACAGCTACAGGTAAACGCACTGTCACCACAGCTGCAGGTAAACACACTACTGTCACCACAGCTACAGGTAAACACACTGTCACCACAGCTACAGGTAAACACATTGTCACCACAGCTACAGGTAAACACACTACTGTCACCACAGCTACAGGTAAACACACTACTGTCACCACAGCTACAGGTAAACACATTGTCACCACAGCTGCAGGTAAACACACTACTGTCACCACAGCTACAGGTAAACACATTGTCACCACAGCTACAGGTAAACACACTGTCACCACAGCTACAGGTAAACACATTGTCACCACAGCTACAGGTAAACACACTACTGTCACCACAGCTACAGGTAAACATATTGTCACCACAGCTACAGGTAAACACACTGTCACCACAGCTACAGGTAAACACACTGTCACCACAGCTACAGGTAAATATACCTCCACCACAGCTATAGGTAAACGCACTGTCACCACAGCTACAGGTAAATATACCTCCACCACAGCTATAGGTAAACGCACTGTCACCACAGCTACAGGTAAATATACCTCCACCACAGCTACAGGTAAACACACTGTCACCACAGCTACAGGTAAACACACTGTCACCACAGCTACAGGTAAACAGATTGTCACCACAGCTACAGGTAAACACACTGTCACCACAGCTACAGGTAAACACACTGTCACCACAGCTACAGGTAAACACACTGTCACCACAGATACAGGTAAACACACTGTCACCACAGCTACAGGTAAACACACTGTCACCACAGCGACAGGTAAACACACTGTCACCACAGCTACAGGTAAACACACTGTCACCACAGCTACAGGTAAACGCACTGTCACCACAGCTACAGGTAAACGCACTGTCACCACAGCTACAGGTAAACACACTGTCACCACAGCTACAGGTAAATATACCTCCACCACAGCTACAGGTAAACGCACTGTCACCACAGCTACAGGTAAATATACCTCCACCACAGCTACAGGTAAACACACTGTCACCACAGCTACAGGTAAACACACTGTCACCACAGCTACAGGTAAACAGATTGTCACCACAGCTACAGGTAAACACACTGTCACCACAGCTACAGGTAAACACACTGTCACCACAGCTACAGGTAAACACACTGTCACCACAGATACAGGTAAACACACTGTCACCACAGCTACAGGTAAACACACTGTCACCACAGCGACAGGTAAACACACTGTCACCACAGCTACAGGTAAACACACTGTCACCACAGCTACAGGTAAACGCACTGTCACCACAGCTACAGGTAAACGCACTGTCACCACAGCTACAGGTAAACACACTGTCACCACAGCTACAGGTAAATATACCTCCACCACAGCTACAGGTAAACGCACTGTCACCACAGCTACAGGTAAACACACTGTCACCACAGCTACAGGTAAACAGATTGTCACCACAGCTACAGGTAAACACACTGTCACCACAGCTACAGGTAAACACACTGTCACCACAGCTACAGGTAAACACACTGTCACCACAGCTATAGGTAAATGCACTGTCACCACAGCTACAGGTAAACACACTGTCACCACAGCTACAGGTAAACACACTGTCACCACAGCTACAGGTAAACACACTGTCACCACAGCTACAGGTAAACACACTGTCACCACAGCGACAGGTAAACACACTGTCACCACAGCTACAGGTAAACACACTGTCACCACAGCTACAGGTAAACGCACTGTCACCACAGCTACAGGTAAACGCACTGTCACCACAGCTACAGGTAAACACACTGTCACCACAGCTACAGGTAAATATACCTCCACCACAGCTACAGGTAAACGCACTGTCACCACAGCTACAGGTAAACGCACTGTCACCACAGCTACAGGTAAACACACTGTCACCACAGCTACAGGTAAACGCACTGTCACCACAGCTACAGGTAAACACACTGTCACCACAGCTACAGGTAAACAGATTGTCACCACAGCTACAGGTAAACACACTGTCACCACAGCTACAGGTAAACACACTGTCACCACAGCTACAGGTAAACACACTGTCACCACAGCTATAGGTAAATGCACTGTCACCACAGCGACAGGTAAACACACTGTCACCACAGCGACAGGTAAACACACTGTCACCACAGCTATAGGTAAACAACATAAGGTGTATAATTGTATAAAAGAGGCAGTAAGAAATGTAACCAGTTGAATATTAATATTTTAATATTGTCAGCATTCAGCAGGAAGTGATGTCACTGTCCTGTCATCTGTGTCAGCAGCTCAGCAGAGTGGAGATGGTCTGCGGGTAGACTCCATTGACCCCTCCTCCTCGTCTGACCCTGCCTTCTGCACCACAGCCAATCAGAGCAGAGCTGTTACCACGGTTACACAGGCCACTCCCACCCCCGGTCCATCCATACCTGTAAGTTCCACACACACTTACAGTCATGCTGATTTGTATTGATTACTTCTGAAACTGTTTGACCCATCTGGACTAACTAAAGGTTAAATATTTGTTAAAGGAGTAGTTCATTGCCTCTCAATGGCTCTCAACATGTACTGGCTAGTCTGATGAAATCACTACCCATCATGCAATGCTTTCATCAAGACTTGTCTGTCTGTCTGTGTGCAGGAGATCTCCTCATTGGTCAGAGACGACAGGGCGGAGTCCTCTGCCACTGTTGCCATGGTGACTGTGGCAGCAGAGGAGGGGGAGGAGTCTATGCAGACAACAATGTTACAGGTTCATATGGAGGGCAGTGAGGCACAGGTACACACACAGGTACACAAACAGGTACACACACATACACACACACACACACAGGTACACACACTGATATACACACACACACTGATACACACACACTGATAGTAATACATGTGGTCAAATTGACCCAGAGCAGCGTCTGACAGGACAAACTACTGGTATTCTGTTTCTAAAACTATGTTTACGTGTGAATGAATCACACACACACACACACACACAGGCGACCAATGAGAGGGTAGTAGAGTGATCCCTGCTCGTCCTCTCTCTCAGATGGACGGTCTTCCTCGGGAGCTGATGTCATCAGAAAGGGACGGAGGTGAGGCGGCCTCCGGGGCAACGACCCTGATGGTGACCTCGGATCAGCTGGCTGTTAGCACGGCAACGGAGAAGGCAGTTCAGCAGGCGACTATACAGACAGCGACACATATTGGTATGACTAGTACTACTGTAATACTAGTACTACTGTTATACTACTGTAATACTAGTACTACTGTAGTACTAGTCTAATACTACTGTAGTACAACTGTAATACTAGTAGATTTCAATTCTGGCATCTTTTTTTCCAACAAGCCGAGGACGGTCGGCTAAAGCTCCTGCACTTGATGCCATGTCTCCCCTGTGATCACTCGCTGTGAGTGAGCGCTGCTTGTTGCGTGTGTGAGCGCTGGGCAGCCCCGCCCCCTTGCAGTCAATGCGTGCCGGCAGCATGACAGGAAGCGGACCAGTGAGTGCGCTCTGATCGCGCGCTGTTTTAATGAAGTATCGATACTAAAAATATGCAAATCGTATCATTTTTAACGTACGGGTACCGTGGTACCTTTTTAGTATCGCTACACCGTGCAACATTAGTCCAGAACGAAGCCTGCCGACTCGATCAATATCTATATTTTAGTCAAGGAGATGTCAGTATGTTTTTATTCATGTTTTCATCACATAGCTTTGTCATATAATCAATAATACAAATCATAGAAACAGGGTTCAGAGTCTGAGGAGGTCCTGAATCCCTGATCATCATACCCGTCTGTCTGCAGGAGGGGGGGCAATGGATCAGACAATCCCCATCGTTCTGACCCATCAGGAGCTGGCAGCTCTGGTACAACAGCAGCTACAGGACGTCCACAACCAACCAGAACCAGCAGAACCAGAACCACAGCACATCAGTGTGCCCACAGGTAGACCAGCACACTGAAACCCTCTAACCGCCCGGTGGTCCTCAACTACTCAGTTTATTTTGTAGAGCCCAAAATCTTGTTTATGTGTATCATACACATAAACACATACCTCAGTCATCTTATGTGAACACTTTTTATATAATCGTTGTATTTGATCATTTAAAATATGTATTCTTTATGTATTCTATAAAGACCCAGTTTGACCTTCTTGATATTCGGTGTTGTTTGAAATAAGTTTCTATGTTAAGCCACAGACTCACGTGTCCCACATGTTCTTTACACTTTTGTGTTCAATAAAGTTTTTTAACCTTCCTCTTGTTTCCCAGAAAGCCTTGCACCAGCAGACAGCTTGAATGACCCGTCAACAGAGAATAACGGACACGAGATTACATCATCGGCAGTGACGAGCGCCGTGGCCCGATTGGCCAGTACATTTAGCCCCGCCCCTCCTCTGACTTTAGCAGGCATGGCTAAGATTCAAGCAGCCACCACAGAGGCGACCAATGGCATCGCAGCAACCGCAGGGGTGAGAGACGCCACAACAGAGGCACAAATAATATGTCAACACTATCAACACACCAACAACACGGTAACACAATATCAACACACCAACATGGTAACAACAAGCCAACAACATGGTAACACACCAAGAAGATGTTAACACACCAACAACATGGTAACAACACATCAACAACATGGTAACAACACACCAACACATTATCATTATCAACATGGTAACGCACCAACAACACGGTAACAACACAATATCAACACACCAACATCATGGTATCGACACGCCAACAACACACCAACATGGTAACACGCCAATAACACAGTAACAACACATTAACTACATGGTAACAACACGCAAACAACATGCTTACTCAGGGAGTGTGTGTGTGTGTGTGTGTGTGTGTGTTTGTTGAAGAGGGTCCAGGTGACATCATCAGTGAAGGACAGTCGGTGGTATGATGTCGGCATCCTCCAGGTTACCAACATGGTGGTCTCACATTACTATGTCCCCGACGATGACAACATGGCCGACGTAAGAACTTCAAATTCTAAAGGTCCTCCTGGTCCAGGTTCTTGCTCATGTTTTTGATATGGATTGGATCATTGATGATGAGTGTACCTGCAGGATGACTCGGGTGTGATGCCGGACTACAGTCAGATGAGGAAGCTGGAGCTGCAGCCCGGGACCGCCTATAAGTTCCGTGTTGCAGGGATCAATATCTGCGGCCGTGGGGCGTCCTCCGAGGTGTCAGCGTTTAAAACCTGTCTGCCTGGTTTCCCCGGAGCACCATGCGCCATCAAGATCAGCAAGGTGAGACTCACTTCCTGTTTGTGATGATGAACACAAACAGGTGATACTACAGTAGAGACAGACAGGAGTACAGTATGGACCGCCAACATCGGTTCAAATGTAGAATGTTTAAACTTAAACTCTATTAAGTTCTGTTTAATGAGATAAAGACACTATGAAGTTAGTTAGTGAAGCATGAATATCAGTACAGGTAACAGTTTAACTAACGATTAACTATCAAACTAAACAAAACCAGGAGTCAAAGCTTCACGTGTCAAAGCTGCATTCTCTCTAGTGTGACTCCTCTGGTTGTATAGAAGTCTATGAGAAAATGACTCTACTTCTCTCTTGATTTATTACCTCAGTAAACATTGTAAACATGAGTTTATGGTCTCAATCTCTAGTTTCAAGTCTTCTTCAATACAGCATGATTTTCATTTAGTAAATGATGGTCCATTTAGAGTCACACAGACCATAAAGCAGGGGATGCTTTAGGGCGGGGCTACACGGTGATTGACAGGTCTCTACCAGAGACGTATACGGCGTCTCTACGTCACTCCTCCTCAGTCCTCAGACCAATATGGTCACTTCCTGTTCACTGGTTGTAAAAAAGACAAGATGGTGACGGACAAAACACAAAACTCAAGGCTTCAAAACGTCCATAAACCAACGAGAGATGTTATGACTACTACGTCATCTTATAGACGTTGCTCTGAATAACTAATGATCACGTCCGGTTTGTCTCCGTTCACATGTCCAGAACAGGTGGTTTGATGAGTAATGTAGTTCAGTAACTGAGGTCTGGTGTCACTCTGTACTTGTGGTTCTGCAGAACCTAGACGGGGCTCAGCTGACCTGGGAGCCTCCTGCTGTCACAGCGGGGAGGATCACGGAGTACTCTGTGTACCTGGCCATCCAGTCCAGCCAGGCCTCCTCCTCCGGTTCTGGTCCAGCCCAGCTGGCCTTCATGAGGGTCTACTGCGGTGTCAACCCATCCTGCCTGGTCCAGGCCTCCAGCCTCGCCAACGCCCACATCGACTACACCACCAAGCCCGCCATCATCTTTCGCATCGCCGCTCGCAACCAGAAGGGCTATGGGCCGGCCACGCAGGTCCGGTGGCTCCAAGGTGAGAACGATCAGAACCAGGAGGGTTCTGGGACGCGGAAGATTAGATCAGATCTCTATGATCTCTGATATTAGTCCAGATAAACTGTATAAATATACAAACAATGAGAATTGTGTTTGTTTTTGTTGTGAACACAGAATCAGAAGGTTGTTGTGCTGAATCATGTAATTATTGATGATGATGTTAATGGTGATGTCTCTCCTTTAGAAAGTAAAGATGTCAAACCAGCAGTTAAAAGACTCGGAGCGTCTCCTGACGGGTAAGAACTGATATGAACGGCTCCGCCCACTTTAGACCCGTATGGTTTGTGTTGGTATTTGATTGGCTCAAATGGTTTGGATTCAGTCAGTGGAGACGAACCGAAGAGACGTCCCTCAGTGTCCTACGTGTCTTGTCTTACGTGTCCTACGTGTCTTGTCCTACTTTTCTTACGTGTCTTGTCTTACGTGTCCTATCCTACGTGTCTTAAGTGTCCTATGTGTCTTGTCCTACGTGTCTTGTCCTACGTGTCTTATGTGTCCTACGTGTCTTGTCTTACGTGTCTTGTCTTACGTGTCCTACATGTCTTGTTTTACGTGTCTTGTCCTAAGTGTCTTACGTGTCCTACGTGTCTTACGTGTCCTATGTGTCTTGTCCTACGTGTCTTATGTGTCCTACGTGTCTTACGTGTCTTGTCTTACGTGTCCTACATGTCTTGTCCTACGTGTCTTACGTGTCCTATGTGTCTTGTCCTACGTGTCTTACGTGTCCTATGTGTCTTGTCCTACGTGTCTTATGTGTCCTACGTGTCTTACGTGTCCTACGTGTCTTGTCCTACGTGTCTTACGTGTCCTATGTGTCTTGTCCTACGTGTCTTATGTGTCCTACGTGTCTTACGTGTCCTACGTGTCTTATGTGTCCTACGTGTCTTGTCTTACGTGTCCTACATGTCTTGTCCTACGTGTCTTATGTGTCCTACATGTCTTACGTGTCCTATGTGTCTTGTCTTACGTGTCGGGTCCTACGTGTCTTATGTGTCCTACGTATCCGTGTCCGTAATTCAATCAAATCATCTACCGATAAGGCCTGCCTCCCACCGGGCAGATAGCCAATCATATTTTATGATAATGAGTCACATGACCTGCTGCTTGTCTCTTTAAATTATTTTTACTTCCTGTCTGCAGTAAACCTGTCGGACCAAAGAAGTTCAGAACTGACCAATAGAAGGAAGACTGTGATTGGTTACCGAGGAGAAGGAGGCGGGGCCACAGGAAACTTTCAAATTAAAAGACTTGTAGGATATCTGTACATCATCAACCAATCAGAACTCAGATTATTTTTTCTGAAGGTTTGGTTGTCAAGGGGACGGCAAGGGGCGGAGTCAACAGTTTTCACCTTAAAATGGAAATAATAAAGTTTGAGTTCATTAAATGCAGATGGTGCCCCCCCCTCTGACATCATAGGCGGGGTCTCTACGGGACGCGGAGCTTAAATTATTTTCTTTAGTTTTTCCTTTTTTATATATATAAACGTCTGCTACTTCTTCTGTGGTTTCTTCTGTTGGTGACGTTTAGTTTAAACAGGAAGTGATTCAAACCTGTTTGTGAATATTCTCTGGAACAATAAAGATTTTTACCGACTGTGTGGAGTTAAAATCATGTTTTTATACTTCAGTTCTAACTGGAACCAGATGTGTTCAAAATAATCATAATAATATAAATGTAAATATTATTTATAACAATAATAATAGCTTCAAACAATGTCGGAGTAGAAACCTGTTGAGTTTGTCTGTTTATTAATATTATTAATATGAATATTGTGATGTTAATATTGTTATATTGATATAACTTATATTAATATTATTATATTAATGTTTATATTGTTATGTTAATATTACTATTGTTATATTACTATTACCATTGTTATATTAATATTTATATCGTTAATATTACATTGAATAAATCTTTCTTGACACAGGAAGACAGATCGATCGATTATCTCATTAAATAGTTATTATCGATCAGTCCACAGAAATCCGTCATTACGAGTCTGTGTGCGCGCAATGGACGTGCGCGTGTCCGCGGCTCTGTGAGCGCGCCTCTTGGTGCTGATGGAGCGCGGCTCCGTTCAGTCTGCTGCTGGATCGATGAGGAAGAGGAGGAGGAGGATGAAGAGCATCGATCCGCGATGATCGATCATCGGGGCGGCCGCGCTCATCGGCTCCTTTGCACGAGGCGACAACCAACCGATTAATCGATCATCAACCGATCGATTGATCGATCACACCTGATGAGAGACACGAGGCGGGAGACCAGCAGCTGACCGGAGGACCGAGCTCCGGGTGATCATGTGACCGAGGAGCCGCACGCTCGATGCCCGCCGGAGGTGAGGTCTCCTCCCGCAGGTGATCCAGGTAGGATATCCTCCTCTCACACACACACACACACACACACACAGGTCGTCTCTCGGCAGGTGGCGGCACGTCACAGCGGGACATCAAACAGTCCTAGAACTGTCTCGAGACAAGAATCAACAATAACAACAACATGTCCTCTGATTGGTCCGCTGTGTTGTTCTGCAGGAAACAGATCAGTTCCAACATGTTGGTGACAAACTGTTTACTGTTTATTATGGGATGTCCCCACCCAGCGCCACGTGTGTGTGTGTGAGTGTGTGAGTGTGTGTGTGTGTGTGTGAGAGTGAGTGTGTGAGTGTGTGTGTGTGTGTGTGTGTGTGTGAGTGAGTGTGAGTGAGTGTGAGTGTGTGAGTGTGAGTGTGTGTGTGTAATTATTATTAATCACACAGCAGATGTTTTTAGATGAAACTTTCTTTGAGACTAATAAACAATCGAGTGTTAAATATTAAAACGTGTTTGTTCTCAGAGCCAATCAGCTCTCTGATCTGGAGACAGACAGCTGTTTCCCATCATGCATTGGGGTTACCTGGCTCTAAAGTCTCAGGTCATCGATGACCTCGTGGTCATGACATCAGAGCAAGTCAGACACAAATCTACCCAGAATGCATTGTGATCCATTCAGATGGTACTAAAAGTATCAACAGCAACATGTACTGAAAGTATTCAAAGTAAAAGTACATTATGTACTATGTGAGTATAATATTCTTCATGTTTGTGTATATTCTTCATGTGAAATGATATACATATACAGTATATATATATATATATATATAATCTGTATATTACATATAAACTATATATTATATATATAAATATTATTATATATAAACTATGTTTGTAAAATATATATTCACTTTATATTATTGTTGTGTTGGTATTGAGTCATATTTCTAAATGTCTCCAAACACTACAATACCCATGAGCCTCAGCTTGTGTTGCTATGGAGACACTTCCATCCAGAGGAGTGATGTCACAGTTACATCATAATCAGAACTGAACTCAGAGCTGCTGCCCGACAACAGAGTCTGAAGCTCTCTGATTGGACGGTTCTTACAGCAATGCCCTCTGGGACGTGTAGTTTGACTCCTGTAGCGCTTCTGTTTTTATTCTGAGTTTGTTCTGTCTGTGACTCCGCCCACTCACCTGCTGTATGTGTGATGTCACTGTGATTTCACCAGACTACAGATTCTACTGTAACACACACACACATTAACACAGTCACACACAAAGACACACACACACACTGAATGCCCCGTGGGTTTAAAGGTTATTGGCTCTCTGTCTGCAGCTCTAAGCCAATCAGATGTGAGTATTCAGAGTTGGGATTTTCTACATTGTTGCCATGCGGAGAATCTGCTGCCTGACCTACATTCATTCTTCACACACACACACACACACACACACACACACACACACACACACACATGGCAATTTTTCATGTGTTACCTGTGTGTGTGTGTGTTTGTATCTCTATGAGAACATTCCCATGCATCAGTTTGATTGGTGTCACACAGACAATAAATATATATATACATATATACAGACAATATATCCATATATATATGTATTTATATATTTACAATGACGTAGAAGCTAATAAACAGGAAGTAAAATCTGAAAACAAAGTGAAAATAGTTAATGAGCTTTAAAACAACAATAACACATCGGCCCTCCATCAGTATGGATGTATCCTGTATCATAACACTGTGGAACCTCCACTTTACCTCGGTCGATGTGGAACCTCCTCTTTACGTTTGTCACTGTAGTGGAACCTCCTCTTTACTTTGGTCAATATGGTGGAACCTCCTCTTTACTTTGGTCAATATGGTGGAACCTCCTCTTTACTTTGGTCAATATGGTGGAACCTCATCTTTACTTTGGTCAATATGGTGGAACCTCCTCTTTACTTTGGTCAATATGGTGGAACCTCCTCTTTACTTTGGTCAATATGGTGGAACCTCCTCTTTACTTTGGTCAATGTGGTGGAACCTCCTCTTTACTTTGGTCAATATGGTGGAACCTCCTTTTTACTTTGGTCAATGTGGTGGAACCTCCTTTTTACTTTGGTCAATGTGGTGGAACCTCCTCTTTACTTTGGTCAATATGGTGGAACCTCCTTTTTACTTTGGTCAATGTGGTGGAACCTCCTTTTTACTTTGGTCAATGTGGTGGAACCTCCTCTTTACTTTGGTCAATATGGTGGAACCTCCTTTTTACTTTGGTCAATGTGGTGGAACCTCCTTTTTACTTTGGTCAATGTGGTGGAACCTCCTCTTTACTTTGGTCAATATGGTGGAAACTCCTCTTTACTTTGGTCAATATGGTGGAACCTCATCTTTACTTTGGTCAATGTGGTGGAACCTCCTCTTTACTTTGGTCAATGTGGTGGAACCTCATCTTTATTTTGGTCAATATGGTGGAACCTCATCTTTACTTTGGTCAATGTGGTGGAACCTCCTCTTTACTTTGGTCAATGTGGTGGAACCTCATCTTTACTTTGGTCAATATGGTGGAACCTCATCTTTACTTTGGTCAATGTGGTGGAACCTCCTCTTTACGTTGGTCACTGTAGTGGAACCTCCTCTTTACGTTGGTGACTGTAGTGGAACCTTATCTTTACTTTGGTCAATATGGTGGAACCTCCTCTTTACATTGGTCACTGTAGTGGAACCTCCTCTTTACGTTGGTGACTGTAGTGGAACCTTATCTTTACTTTAGTCAATATGGTGGAACCTCCTCTTTACGTTGGTCAATATAGTGGAACCTCTTTACTTTGGTCAATGTAGTGGAACCTCCTCTTTATGCTGGCCAATGTTGTGGAACCTCCTCTTTATTTTGATCAATGCAGTGGAACCCCCTATTAATGTTGGTTAACACAGTATGGAACCTCCTCTTTACATTGGTCGTTGTGGTGGAACCTCATCTTTACTTTGGTCAATATGGTGGAACCTCCTCTTTACTTTGGTCAATGTGGTGGAACCTCCTCTTTACGATCGCCACTGTATTGGAACCTCCTCTTTACGTTGGTTAACACAGTATGGAACCTCCTCTTTACGTTGGTCGTTGTGGTGGAACCTCCTCTTTACATTGGTCAATGTAGTGGAACCTCCTCTTTGCGTTGGTCAACTCTCTCTCTCTCTCTCTGTCTCTCTCTCTGTCTCTCTTTCCGTCTGTCTGTCTGTTTGTTACAATCTAAATTCATTATGTGTCTTAAATTGGACAGAAACTGGTTCCTGGAGATTCGGGTTGATTCTGAACTTGATGTTTATTTTCCTGACTTCTGATTGATCCTCACACCTCCTCCTTATCTTCTTCTTCTGTTGACTTTTCAGGTCAGAGGTTCTGAAGACCGTTTCTCTCCTTCTACAGGCCAACCTGGGAACTGCAGCTAACTGCTAACCACTAGCAGCTAACTGCTAACCAATGAAGTCCTGTGGTTGGTGTTCAGGCTGTTGATAGCCACAGGAATGAACTACTGGAGCTTCTATAAACACATTTACAAGGTGACATTGATTGATCAGTTCAGTAACATCTGGAAACATCTGTGTTGTTGTCTGTCCGGGACAATAAAGGTTGAATTGAATGTGTTCTGCAGGTGAGTGAGTGTGTGTGGAGTGGCGAACAGGAGGAGGCGGAGTCACATGGGAAACACCAGCCATGGAGGTCAACGGTCAGCTCATCTCAGCACCTGGTGAGAACAAAACAGCAGCAACATGATGAGTGTTAACGAGGAGGACAGGTGTGACCGTTTGTGTGTGTGTGTGTGTGTGTGAGCAGACCCTCTCACATATCCAGACAGGAAGCCCAAGGAGCGAATGGCAGAGCTGCAGGAGAGGAGGCGGGGCCTGCAGACGCTGCTGAGCACACGATTGGCTGAGCTGAGACGCATCTGTCTGCAGGAGGCGGTGAGTGATGTCATAAATGGACCCCTCCCTCCAAAAGGGATTATCCATTCAGAGCTGTTCCGGGTCACGGTCTGACGTGGTCCTGGACCATCCTGGTCTGTTTGAACTGGTTGTGGGTATGATGTCACATTGTGGTGTGTTGTGATTGGTCAGGAGCTGACGGGGACAGTGCCCAGAGACTTCCCCCTGGAGAAGGGAGAGAAACCCCCGTGTGTCCGACGGAGACGTGGGACATCCCACCAAGGAAACAGGAAGTGTCAGTCAGAGGTGAGTCATGTGACCTTGTGGTTCTGATCCGTGTGAATTCAGTCCAAAGATTTTAAAGCTGAAACATCGTTACGGGGGTTCCACAAGGTTCAGTCCTGGGCCCCCTTCTCTTCTCGCTCTACACAACATCTCTGGGTTCTGTTCTTCGCTCGCATGACTTCTCCTCCCAATGTGATGCCGATGACACCCAGCTGGTCTTGTCATTTCCCCCCGGTGACACTCAAGTTGCGTGTTTGGCTGACATCTTGAAGTGGATGACGATACAACACCTGAAGCTCAACCTGGACAAAACCGAGCTACTGTTCCTCCCGGGGAAGGGCTGCCCGCACCGAGACCTGTCCATCACCATTGATGATACCGTGGTGACGCCAACTCGGACTGCGAGGAACCTGGGTGTGACCCTGGACGACCAACTGTCGTTCTCAGCAAACATCTCATCGGTTACACGCTCCTGTAGATTCCTGCTCTACAACATCAGGAGGATTCTCCTCTTCCTCACTGAGGAGACGGAGCAGGTCCTCATCCAGGCTCTGGTCATCTCCCTCCTGGTCTACTGCAGCTCTCTACTTGCCAGAGCCCCGGCATCGGCCATCAGACCTCTGGAGCTCGTCCAGAAAGCTGCAGCTCGTCTGGTGTTCAATCGCCCCAAGTTCTCCCACAACCTCCCTTCTCCGTGCTCTACACTGGCTCCCTGTAAGAGCTCTCATCCAGGTTCAGACTCTGGTGCTAGTCTACAGGTTCAGACTCTGGTGCTAGTCTACAGGTTCAGACTCTGGTGCTAGCCTACAGGTTCAGACTCTGGTGCTAGTCTACAGGTTCAGACTCTGGTGCTAGCCTACAGGTTCAGACTCTGGTGCTAGCCTTCAGGTTCAGACTCTGGTGCTAGCCTTCAGGTTCAGACTCTGGTGCTAGCCTACAGGTTCAGACTCTGGTGCTAGCCTTCAGGTTCAGACTCTGGTGCTAGTCTACAGGTTCAGACTCTGGTGCTAGCCTACAGGTTCAGACTCTGGTGATAGCCTACAGGTTCAGACTCTGGTGCTAGCCTACAGGTTCAGACTCTGGTGCTAGCCTACAGGTTCAGACTCTGGTGCTAGCCTTCAGGTTCAGACTCTGGTGCTCGTCTACAGGTTCAGACTCTGGTGCTAGCCTACAGGTTCAGACTCTGGTGCTAGCCTACAGGTTCAGACTCTGGTGCTCGTCTACAGGTTCAGACTCTGGTGCTAGCCTACAGGTTCAGACTCTGGTGCTAGCCTACAGGTTCAGACTCTGGTGCTAGCCTACAGGTTCAGACTCTGGTGCTCGTCTACAGGTTCAGACTCTGGTGCTAGCCTACAGGACAGTGAAAGGAACAGCTCCTTCCTGTCTCCAGGCCATGGTCTAGCCCTACACCCCCGACCACTCCGCTCTGCTGCCTCGGGGCGATCGGTTCCCCGTCGCTCAGAGGTCCCTGTGGCCGATGGACCCGGTCTCTGTTCTCTGTCCTGGCCCCACGATGGTGGAATGAACTCCCCACTGACGTCAGGACAGCAGAGTCGCTGCCCATCTTCCATCAGGCTGAAGACTCACCTCTTCATGAAGCTCTACCCTGAGCCTTCCTCTCAGCACTGGTTGTGTTCATGCTCGTGTGTTTCTGTACGTCTGCTCTGGTTTATGCTCTGAGATGTTTAAAGGAGATGAACTCATGACTTCTGGTGACGAGTAGTTCTCTTGAACACTATGTTGAACACACTGACTGTAAGTCTCTTTGGATAACAGCGTCTGCTGAATGACTGTAATGTTATTAATTAATTGATTAATGATGCTGAATACAGTAACTATTAGTAATCAGATTACTGTGTTGTTATAAACATGTTTAAACATTTTCACTGTGAGGGTCAAAGAGGGACGACTACCAACAATGTCATGAAATATATATATAATATAATATTACGTATATATATATATACATTACACCTGTAACACCTGTAACCGCCTTTGCTTTCTTACACTTATTACATTTATCACATGATGAGATCATAGACATAAACAAACCTGTGTGTGTGTGTGTGTCTTCAGGAGGAAGACTCTCAGCGTTCAAAGGCGAAGAAAACTTTATTCAGTGGAGCTCTGAGGAAACACAGCGACCCTGAACACAACACACACACACACCACGGCAAGAGGACCGTACACCGAGGCTGTCACACAGGTAACACACACACACACACACACACACACACACACATACACAGATGATTACAATCCATCGTTTCAGGAAGATGTGGAAACGTGTGTTTTCCTTTATTTTGATTCTGACTCTGTGTGTGTGTGTGTGTGTGTGTGTGTGTGTGTGTGTGTTTCCAGATGACACAGTGAGGTCAGAGAGCAGCTCCACATCAGACTCTACAGGACTAGAAAACGGTAACAAGTCCTTTATTACACATGTATAACACATGAACAGTGCAAAGTCTGTCTGTCTGTCCCTCAGTTAACAGTCTGTCTGTCTGTCTGTCCCTCAGATAACAGTCTGTCTGTCTGTCCCTCAGTTAACAGTCTGTCTGTCTGTCTGTCCCTCAGATAACAGTCTGTCTGTCTGTCCCTCAGATGACGGTGTGTCTCAGTCCCGCCCCCTGCTGGTCTCTGCTGGTTCTCCAGTTGAAGTTTTTTTCCTGAACAAAACCAGCAGGAACTCACTGCACATCAGGTATACACACACACACACACACACACACACACACACACACACACACACACACACACACACACACACACACACACATCATTCAGGTTCAATAGAGACATGAACATAGAAACAGTGACACACACACACTGGTTACCGTAGTGATTGGTGCATCAGGGTGAAGGGGCAGACTGGAATTTAAGTGGATTTTTACCAAAACTACCTGTTAAACCTCTGCCGTTAATACAAAAACCATGAGTCCAATCAACAAGATATGGGTACCATGACAGAGATTAGACTCTGCCGAACGCGCTGATGTGGTTTTTATGTTTGTGGTGTTATAAATGTGAGCTCCAGAGCAATAACAAACCTGGTACCGTCTGCTTTCTTTGAGAGATGAGTGGTGAGGTTTAACATGGAGTCTGATGGAGCAGCTGGTGGAGTTCATGTCGCTCTGCGGCTCTTTGAGCCACATGTGTAGATCTGTTTGATTCCACAGACACATGACTGCGACCAGCACAACATTTCGATGCTTTTTGACCAAAAATGGAGAGTAAACATTGTGGGACTCTGAGCATTTTGTTTGTAAAAATCACAGAATATTTTCTTGCTCCACTCCACTCTGACAGTGATGTCATCACTCTAGCTCTTAACGAGCCGTGCAATACACACCCATTATAAAATCTGAAACAGACCCAAAATGTTCCTGAAACTTAATCTGTGACTTCATGAAAACTGTGCTAGCTATCAGAATGCCCATTTGGCTCAATAAAGTCCAGCGTTTTGTCTACGTTTTAAACTTTGTATCACGTTTCTACGTTAAAGTACGGCTCGTCAATGTGGGCCCAAAGTTACGTGTTTTTTTAGCTCTCTTCACGCTGAAACCCCATATGTGTATGTGGAAATTCCGTGATTTTTCGTGAAAACGGCCGGGCGAATCTCTAAGAAAAGGCATAGCACACGATTCCTGATCACGTTTTGACGCATTTTGACGCATGTGCTGGCAACGCTGTGGGAGGAGTTACGTGGCAAACTTTTGTATGGAAGATGGAGAATAAGACGTTTTGTTTAAGCCTGCAGCCTTGACTAGTATCTGTTTAACTTCCTAATACAATCCACAAAAGCTGATTATAATTCATGTAGCAGTTTTAATAAATAATAATTAATATCAAAATATGTAACGACATAAACCCATACATTAGTATTGAAGAATGATGGTACCATGTGACCAGTCCTGTCCCTCTTCTCTTTCAGGACTGACCATCCAGAGACTCTTCAGCCCCTCAAGCCCCTCCCCCTGCCTCCCTCCCACCCTCCTCCTCCTCCCCCTCGCTCCCAGGACTCTTCCTCCTCCTCCGGCCCTTCTGATACAGGACCAGCAGGAGATGGCGGGGTCAGGTTTAACGCAGCTCGTCATAGTAACAGCTCCGACGGCCTCCTGGATCACATCACCCCCCTAGAGGAGATGGGGGGATTGTTGGTAAGAGGAACGAACACCGCCGGAGCGTTCAGGAGCTCAGAGACGCTGACGGATGGACAGACGAGGGTAAGGACGAGTAATGGACTCACCGAGGGGGGAGGGGGGGGGCGAGGAAGAGGAGGGGGGTACAGCGATGTCCTGCTAGACTACGTGTGGGGGAAACAGCAGCAGCTGCAGCAACAGCAGTCCCAGCCCAAAAGCAGGCATCCAAACAAATCAAACCACCAGCTGCTCTTCAACAGCTACTCCTCCCAGCAGCCCCTGGGAGCTCCGCCCACCTACCGCAGTCACTTGGGCGACCAGCGTCGAATCAAAGTGACCCGCACAAAATCCTGCGGTCCCTTCCTCCCAGTGCAGCAGGGCCAGGCTGATAATTCTCCTCTGTCTGGGATTCAGCCAGACCCCCACCCTCACCTGTTGCCCCCCCAACCACCACAGTTGCCCCCCGCCCAGGACGCACAGCTGGAAGAGGCCACCAGGAGCCTCCACAAGGCCCTCGCCCTGGAAGGTAAGCACTAACCAATCCTGTTCCATCACGGAGCTGAGAAACACCTGAGAGTAACAAGTCCACCATAAAACAGCCTGCGGTAAACACTGAAGTCCACCATAAAACAGCCTGCGGTAAACACTGAAGTCTGCCATAAAACAGCCTGCGGTAAACACTGAAGTCTGCCATAAAACAGCCTGCGGTAAACACTGAAGTCTGCCATAAAACAGCCTGCGGTAAACACTCAAGTCTGCCATAAAACAGCCTGCGGTAAACACTCAAGTCTGCCATAAAACAGCCTGCGGTAAACACTCAAGTCTGCCATAAAACAGCCTGCGGTAAACACTCAAGTCTGCCATAAAACAGCCTGCGGTAAACACTCAAGTCTGCCATAAAACAGCCTGCGGTAAACACTCAAGTCTGCCACAAAACAGCCTGCGGTAAACACTCAAGTCTGCCATAAAACAGCCTGCGGTAAACACTCAAGTCTGCCACAAAACAGCCTGCGGTAAACACTCAAGTCTGCCATAAAACAGCCTGCGGTAAACACTCAAGTCTGCCATAAAACAGCCTGCGGTAAACACTCAAGTCTGCCATAAAACAGCCTGCGGTAAACACTCAAGTCTGCCATAAAACAGCCTGCGGTAAACACTCAAGTCTGCCATAAAACAGCCTGCGGTAAACACTCAAGTCTGCCATAAAACAGCCTGCGGTAAACACTCAAGTCTGCCATAAAACAGCCTGCGGTAAACACTCAAGTCTGCCATAAAACAGCCTGCGGTAAACACTCAAGTCTGCCATAAAACAGCCTGCGGTAAACACTCAAGTCTGCCACAAAACAGCCTGCGGTAAACACTCAAGTCTGCCATAAAACAGCCTGCGGTAAACACTCAAGTCTGCCACAAAACAGCCTGCGGTAAACACTCAAGTCTGCCATAAAACAGCCTGCGGTAAACACTCAAGTCTGCCATAAAACAGCCTGCGGTAAACACTCAAGTCTGCCATAAAACAGCCTGCGGTAAACACTCAAGTCTGCCATAAAACAGCCTGCGGTAAACACTCAAGTCTGCCATAAAACAGCCTGCGGTAAACACTCAAGTCTGCCATAAAACAGCCTGCGGTAAACACTCAAGTCTGCCATAAAACAGCCTGCGGTAAACACTCAAGTCTGCCACAAAACAGCCTGCGGTAAACACTCAAGTCTGCCATAAAACAGCCTGCGGTAAACACTCAAGTCTGCCACAAAACAGCCTGCGGTAAACACTCAAGTCTGCCATAAAACAGCCTGCGGTAAACACTCAAGTCTGCCATAAAACAGCCTGCGGTAAACACTCAAGTCTGCCATAAAACAGCCTGCGGTAAACACTCAAGTCTGCCATAAAACAGCCTGCGGTAAACACTCAAGTCTGCCATAAAACAGCAGTCAGCTGAAAAACATACGAGTCTGCCATTAATGCAGAGTTCGCCATAAAACACCAAGGCTGTGGTGGAATAGTGAGCGGTATTGAACCACTGATGGATCATCAGATTGACAGTAGTTAATATGTAACACATTCTCTTCAGACCCAGCAGTACCTGGTGGATTTTATATCTCTTTTCATTGTTCACTAACAAACAAACATGGGGCATAATTGGAGCTGCTCGGCCCCCCTTCGGTCCCAGACCTCAGTGCAGCACCCCTCACCTCACCTGATGCTCTGTCAATGAACAGATTTAATCTTAAATTCAGCAGGTTTTAAATCAGAATCTGTGAAGAAAAAATCTCATGAATCTTTAATGATGTGTAGATGAAACTGGGTCACTGCAGCAAAAACAGACTTCATGTCTGCTGCATGAAGGATTCTGTTGTTTAGTGTGACGCCACCTGGTGGGAGTCAACAGAATGGATTACACACTAGACTCGATTGCTTTTTATCCGATTTTGGACGGTTGTTGAGATCATCACTGTAAAAAATGTGATGTGGTGAAAATACATTTTTGAAAATGAAACCGTGCTGCAGGTTTGGACCAATGATGGAGGCACTAAGACAAAGTAGAGGTGGAGGTTACCTGTTAATCTTTGAGGAGTGTGTGATCGACAGGTCTGAGGGACTGGTACCTGAGGAACACGATAGGCTCCACCCACCAAAACCCTGCCAATGGAAAGGTCAACGCAGGGGTCAACACTAAGGTGAACGGTGTGGTGAAAGGTCAGGCCGGAGGGGGAGGAGCTCTGCAAAGCAGAAGAAGGACTCACGGTGTGATCCAGCAGTCGACGTATCAGACGGAGACGAGTCATCATCACAATCTGCAGCATCACAAAAAGACACTGCCGCATTCAGCCACGTTCCACGGTCACCCACTGCACGGCAGGTAGGAATCGGCTCACCTGCACAGGTACCGATCCAGCTGTGAGAACACCTGTACCTGACCAGATGACTCTCTCTCTCTCAGGTCTATGGACAGCTCTCTCTACCACGACTCCTTCCTTCCTCAGACACAGGAAGACCAGCCGTCTCCTGGAACTCTGGTCTGACTCACCGACCAATCAGGACGCAAACAGACAGATACACTGACCAATCCCGGGCTGGCTTCCTGGGACCAACACCTTCTTCAGGAGAACCTGCTTCTCTCTTACTTCACCTGAAACCCCGCTCACCATGACGTCACATGGAGGATGATGATGTCACTGTCCTGTTGGAGGCTGCAGTTTGACCTCAGGGTGGCGTCCCAGGTGTTACTTCTCAGCCCCCAAAGTGTTTCTGGGTAAAAAACACATGAACACCTGAACTGCAGGTTTTTTTATATTTTTTATATCCGCTCAAACAATCAGGACAAAACCAGAATTTTATATCAGCCTTTGATGATGATGAAGAAACTGTTGAGGACAGATAATCACCAGCTCAAACCAGCAGACCTTTTGATGAACTTTAAGTGATCAGGTGACCTGTTTGATCTCTCAGGTGAGTCTAGACAGAAACCAGCAGGTGAGACTCTTCAGGTATTCTTAGTTTGGACTCAACGTCTCTGCACTCAATTTAACAACAACATGAGAACAGATTGCTCACTTACATCTATGACTTCCTCCTTCCCTGAACCCTGCGATGAACCACTATCACCAATAACACAAGTAACAACACTACCAGTAACACCAGTAAGAACACTAACAATAACACCAGTAACAACACTAACAATAACACCAGTAACAACACTACCAGTAACACCAGTAACAACACTAACAATAACACCAGTACCAACACTAACAATAACACCAGTAACAACACTAACAATAACACCAGTAACAACACTACCAATAACACCAGTAACAACACTAACAATAACACCAGTAACAACACTACCAATAACACCAGTAACAACACTACCAATAACACCAGTAACAACACTAACAATAACACCAGTAACAACACTACCAATAACACCAGTAACAACACTAACAATAACACCAGTAACAACACTAACAATAACACCAGTAACAACACTAACAATAACACCAGTAACAACACTACCAATAACACCAGTAACAACACTAACAATAACACCAGTAACAACACTAACAATAACACCAGTAACAACACTACCAATAACACCAGTAACAACACTAACAATAACACCAGTAACAACACTAACAATAACACCAGTAACAACACTAACAATAACACCAGTAACAACACTAACAATAACACCAGTAACAACACTAACAATAACACCAGTACCAACACTAACAAGAACAACAGTAACACAAGTAACAGTAACAACAGTAACACAAGTAACAGTAACAACAGTAACAACAGTAACAAAAACAACAGTAACAAAGTAATAACAGTAACAACAGTATAGTAATAACAGTAACTGTAACTACAGTAACAATAACAACAGTAACACCAGTAACTGGACTTCCTGTCTCTGTGGTTGAAGCAGCATCAGGGCTCTAGACTAAAACTTTAAATATAATGTGAGCTATAAAACAGTGTGTTTGAATTGTAATAATTACACAATTTATTTATTTATGAGACACACAAGGTTTTAACAAATGAGATGAGCAGGAAAAAAGAATGTTTCTATTATTAATGAGACCGTTTATGGAATAATTTGTCTCAAACAAACAGCCTGCTGATTTGTAATTAACAGAATTAATTATTTTGAGATCAAATTAAACTTTAGAATCTGGATTCACTATTTCACTTATTTTGAATATTATTATTGACACACCTGTTTATTAGTTATTGATCCGATCAATGTGATCAGTTCTGAGAGGGTCGGTTCACACCCGGGGTCCTCTTACACAGAAGACCTTGATGTGGCCCAGACCACATCTGAATGTGGTCTGATGGATCAGGTCTCATGAGTCCTGATGGAACCAGGTCTGAATCCAGATCCAGTCTGAGAGCAATAAGAGGACCAGGGAGTCCACGATGTGTTCTGAACCTTTTCAGGATCACAATCATTTGCAGCGACAATCCGACGATGATGTCCCGGTGTTGATTGATTGATTGATCGACAGCACTGAGCCGGTTCTGTAATGAGCTTTAGAACTCTTTTATACTAATGTCCCTGAACTCAACATGAATGAAATGTAATTTTAAAAAAAACGTATGATGGTGTCACGAAGACTTTAATGATGCATCAAGGTGTTGATTATGGAATATTGATTATTAATCAATAACATGTGTCTCTGTGTTGTGATGTGTTTTAGTTCTTCACTGAGTTCAGTTCTTAAAAATCACACAAACTCTGAAGCTGCCGTCACATTAAAAACACATGTAGAAGATCATGAGGTATAAATACAAACACATATAATACACACACATATATATATGTGTATTATACGGAGCAGAAAGAGTCCCAGCATGCACCTCTTCTCATTCACGCCAAAGCAGAACAGAAACAGAAACTCTGTGTTGTGTTCAAGAACACAACACACGGATATGAATACTGCAGTACTACTATTTAATACTATTTGTACTAGTATGTAATACTATCAGTACTAGTATATGATACTATCAGTACTAGTATATAATACTGCAGTACTAGTATATAATACTATCAGTACTAGTATATAATACTATCACTACTAGTATATAATACTGCACTACTAGTATATAATACTATCAGTACTAGTATATAATACTATCAGTCCGCAGTAACACAAGCAGAGCTTCACCAGCCAAACAGATTAGAGTATTTCAAAAGTACAGGAGAGTACTCTACTTGTGTACTAGTACTCTGTTGTACCAGTAGTACTTCTGTGGACCTGGTCCCCCTTCAGGTCCAGGACCACCTGTCAGTGTGACATCACAGCCATGATGCGTTCAGGTTCACTCTGTAAAGTCTAAACTTTCTGTAAAATACTTTTCTATCTTTGTTTGTACTTTTTCACTCTTTGTGGTGTTTGATGTGAAAACGTTTCTTTTGAATAAATGATTGTAAACGATGTTTTTAATTTCTCTTAAATATCTGAACATAATATTTACTGTTTGAGTTCTACAATCATGAATTCATAAAGGTGTGTTCTCCTTTCCTCCTCTGTGGGAGGAGCCTGAACGCCACATATACTGTATACACAGTATATATTAGTATATATATATATATATATGTGTGTGTGTGTGTGTGTGGGAGAGGAGGAAGGAGGTGTGTCTTCATAGTGCCTCCCAGGTAAACGGTACTCTTTGTAGCGGGGACATGAAGCCCTTTGACCGGTCACATAAAGAACAAAGGTCGGTGTGTTCTCCGGTATGTTATCAGGTCTGAGCAGACCTCAGTCCTCATGAAGCAGATTAAACCGTTACTCTTTGAACTCTTTTCAAGTTAGCTTCAGTTAGCATCGCTCCGTTAGCTGCCGTTTTATAACCAGGGTGACACTTTTAGTTCGGTTTGGTATCAGCTCCGAGGTGACGGTACCGAGACCTGTAGTCCAGTTATTTTAAACAGGAAGAGAAGTTTAGCTCTGAGCTGTTAGCTGGCTGCTACACTCACTTTATAACTTAGAAGCTAACGGTAACCGGAGCTAACCGGAGCTAACGGGAGCTAACGGGAGCTAACGGGAGCTGCTGGTTCTACAGGTCTGTTTATATTTCCGTGATTATAAAGGAGGAAGAGGTCACAAGTAAGTCTGTGAACTCAGTATATATATATATACATATATATATATATACATATATATATATATATATATATATATATATATATATATATATATATATATATATATATATATATATATATATATATGTGCCACCACAGAGTCAAAGAAGGTCCTCAGGAGAGCTCCCTGCACTAGACCTGAGTCTCCTCAGCAGAGTCTGCTCTGAGCCTTTTTATAGAGAGTATGTGATCAGTCCAGTTTATTGTTCAAGTGAACACACAGGTACTTATAAGATCTCACCATCTCAATGTCCGTTCCCTGGATGTTCACTAGTATCACAGGAGAGTGAAGTCCACCACCAGGTCTTTGGTTTTACCAGAGTTGATCTGGAGGCGGTTCTGCTGGCACCATCCTATGAAGTCCTGGTTCAGTTCTCTGTATTCCCGTCATCATCGGCGTAAATGAGGCCGATGATTGCAGAGTCATCAGAGAACTTCTGCAGGAGGCCGTTAGGAGAGTTGTGTGTGAAGTCTGAGGTGTAGATGGTGAAGAGGAACGGGGCTGGGACGGTTCCTTGCGGGGCCCCCGTGCTGCAGGACACCAGGTCGGACTCATACTCCCGTATCCGCACATACTGTGGACGGTTGGTGAGGTAGTCCAGGATCCATGCAGTGAGGTGGTGGTCCCGTTCTGCTCCAGCTGGTCCCTCAGAAGCAACGGCTGGATGGTGTTGAAGGCACTGGAGAAACCAAAAAACATGACTCTCACTTGGTCGGCGTGAAAGTGCGTCTGCGTTTCCGTGCCGTGCCCCCGGTCTGTGGACCACAGTGAAGTCATACGCCTGCAGCTCCTCAATCCAGCGTGCCAGCTGGCCTTCTGGCTCTCTGAAAGACATGAGCCACTGTAAGGCAGAGTGGTCGGTCCTGACTGTGAAGTGGAGGCCCCCAAGGTAATATTTGAAAAGTCGGATGGCACTGACCACAGCAAGCAGTTCCCGCCTTGTGACACAGTAGTGACGTTGCTGTGATAAGCCACCACTCTCTCCTTCAGGAGTCACTTGGGCCAGCACAGCACCTGTGCCTGCATTACTGGCGTCTGTGTCGAGGATAAAAGGCAGGGTGGGGTCAGGCGGTGAGAGGACTGGGGCCTCCACAAGGGCTCTCTGCAGTGCAGTGAAAGCTGCCTGGCACTCCTCTGTCCAATCAAACACCACCCCTTTTTGGAACAGGCGGAACAGAGGTGCAGCTATGCAGGAAAACCCTCTCGCAAACTTCCTGTAATAGGAGGCCAGGCCCAGGAAGCTTTTCAGGTCCTGCACAGTGCTGGGGGTAGGCCAATCCTTCACATTCTGCACCTTCTCATCCATGGTGCTGACACCACCGCCCCCAAGCTCGTGCCCCAGAAATGTGACCTCTCGTATGAAGGAGCATTTCTGTGGGTGCAGTTTTAGACCTGCTGCTGCCACCCTCTCCAGCACCCGCCTCAGGGCTTTGAGAGATGCCTGGAATGACTCACCATGCACCAGTATGTCGTCCAGGTACACAACACACTCCTGCCGAGGGATACCAGCGAGTACCCTGTCAATTAATCTCTCAAACGTGGCAGGGGCATTGCAGAGGCCAAACGGAAGGACTTTAATCTGCCACAAGCCCCCGTTCGTGATGAAGGCCGTTTTGGCCCGAGCTTCAGGGCCGAGGGGGACCTGCTAATACCCGCTCCGCAGGTCCAAAGAGGAGTACCAGGATGACCCTGCCACAGTTTCGAGGGCCTCATCGATGCGTGGAAGGGGGTAGGGGTCCTTTTTGGTCACTTTGTTGAGGGGTCTGTAGTCCACACAGAAACGCCACTTCTCCTTCTGCTTTTTGGGGACCATGACGACCGGGGAGGCCCAGGGGCTGGTGAGGGCTCAATCATTACAGCTCGCCGCATCCCTTGCAGGGCTTTGTCTGCCGCAGCCTGCCTGGCCAGTGGGAGGCGTCGAGGTCTCACCCTGATCGGCTGTGCATCTCCTGTTTCGATGTTATGCTGGATGAGATCCGTACGGCCCACATCGTCCGACAGTGAAAAACAGTCCTTGAACTCAAGTAGAAGCTGCCACAGCAGACTTTGCTCACTAGGAGTCAGACCATCACAGTTTTTCTGCCAGACCTCCTTCACTGCCAAGACCCTTTCGCTGTCGTCAGGTGAAGAGGTGTTTGTCACCTGTGTGTGTGAACCTGCAGCTGGCCGGACAGTGGTTGGAGGTGGGTGCAGCCCGGCAGCTGGCAGGGTGGAGGGCAGTGCAGGTGGCTCGTGCCGCTGGTAGCAGCAGAGTTTGTTGTCTCAGCCGTTAGTGTGGCGATGGTGAGGGTCGTGACACAGCCAGGCCGGGGTGGCTGTCGCCACATCTGGATGACATGGCCATCAGGAAAATTGAGAGTTCCTCTCTTTGTGTTTATGACACAGTCCAAAGCCCCGACAATATCCAGTCCCAGTATGCAGTCCTCCCGGTTAGCAACCCACACCGGGCAGCGGACAGATTTTCTTCCCAGCCCGAGTCACTATTGCTTCCCCAACCATAGGGGCTCGCTCTCTGGTGACTGACTGCAGTTTCACTATCGTGGGGAAAATAACAGTTCCATTTTTTACCACATCGGGGCTCACCAGGGTTGCTGACGAACCCGTGTCTACCAGTGCAGAGCAGCATGTCCCTCCTATAGTCAGTGGTGCATACCAACAGTCTCCTATCCAGGTTCGACCCAGCACCACTAGTCGCTCCAGCTGACTATCAAAATCATCCGGTGGTCGGGGTGCTCCTACTTGGTCGGAGAGTTGCGTAGCTTTGTTATTTAAAGGTGATCGGGACAAAGTGCTCGGGGTCTGCATCATTCCGATCATGCGGTCCCCGGCTCATTCCTCTTGTTCGTGGTGGTACGAGGGCAGTGTCGGACCAGGTGGCCAGGCTGCCCACACCCCCAGAAGACTCTTGGTCGTGGCTTGTCCTGCCTCTCTTCTCTTAGAGTAGCAGCCCTCACCAGCTGGGTTAGCTCCCCCATCCAGGCAGGCTGCACCAAGTCCATGTCAGCCTCACAAGCACTTCTCATCTTTGGTGATTTTTCAACCCCTTTACACAAGGCGCCAGCACACAGCATCTCTCTCTCCGTAGCTGACTCCAAAGCCTCCTGGAGCGACCCGGGGTGAGCCAGTCTGGATGTGCAGGTCAGCTGGAAGCAGGGCCTGGAGGACATGGTCCCGAGCTAGCTCGCTCTGGATGGGAGGGGGCATGTGGGCGTAGGTGCGGTGAACTACGGCCGCAGTCATTCCTTTACGGCCGCTACATCCACCACCGGAGCGGCCCAAGCCAGCCTCGGCAGCCATCCTCGCGGTCATTTCCTTTACCCGCTCTGTGTTTCGTTGTCCGCCAGGCCTCGGCTGCGCCGTCCCGTCCTTGTCCGTCACTTTCTTCTTCCTGCTTAAGCTCGAGACGGCTCCCCGACCACACGTTTCTCACCGATAATGAACATTAGCCACTTAGCTTCTCCACTGCTAGCCGGCGTGGCGATGAATGGCGAAAGTTTTACTTCTGTCACCAAATGTGTTGACCCTTGGTCAGGAAAGCTACGAGACGTGATCTTATTTGTGGAGTTTTATTATCGGACAGTACACAGGCTACTGTGGGCCGTAGCCTCCGCCAAACAACAGTCAATCCGTTAAACGTTCTCAACTTAACCATCTGCTCCCGGTCCCCCAGGCCCAACATCCTCATGAGGCCTTCACTGACCTCCGTAAATGCAATCACCAACTTATTGATAACACAATAACACTCATAACATAACTCAGTCCGTTAAAAGTGTGTGTGTGTGTGTGTGACAGGCGATCTTATATTTGCAGGTGGAGCATCGTGCTCTGAATTCAACATGCTGTTTCCATGACAATGAGGCTGCAGTGGACCTCTTGTGACACTCTAGTGCTACTTCTCTCTGATTGGTCGCCTGCCTGTCAGCATGCAGCTGACCTATCAGGAGCTGAGAGCTCAGCTGAGGCGGAGCTCCAGACTCAGGAAGCTGACGGCCGCTCTGTTTGTTGCTTACGGCATAAAAACACTGTCTCCATATGTTTGGAGGAGGATACAGGTAACACACACACACACACACACACACAGAGAAACTCAGACACAGACACACACACACCTACACACTCACACAGCAGGTCATTCTGGGTGTTTGTCTTCAGAGGAGTGCAGCAGGTAAACAGCTGGGTGGAGCTAATCTACCTGTGGGCGTGGTCAGCAGCTCCTCCAGCTGTGTGGACAACGGCGAAGGAAAGAAGAGAGACAGCAGGTGTGTGTTAGTGTGTGTGTTAGAGTGTGTTAGTGTGTGTGTGTTTAACCAGAGTTTAACCAGAGTTTAACCAGAGATAAACCAGAGTTTAACCAGAGTTTAACCAGAGATAAACCAGAGATAAACCAGAGTTTAACCAGAGTTTAACCAGAGTTTAACCAGAGATAAACCAGAGATAAACCAGAGTTTAACCAGAGATAAACCAGAGTTTAACCAGAGTTTAACCAGAGATAAACCAGAGTTTAACCAGAGTTTAACCAGAGATAAACCAGAAGTAAACCCTAGTTGTTAAAGTTAGCTGGATTAACTGTTAATCTGGCTCCATGATCCCGGCTCCTGGTCTTCCAGATCCACTACAGGATGTGGTTCTGTGTCCTCAGGTCTCCGTCAGTGAACAAGGAGTTCATCCTCAGACTGTCTCGTCTGTTGAAGCTCTTGTTTCCACGGTTCCTGTGTCCAGAGATCGGTCTGCTGGCTCTGCACTCGCTCACCCTGATGTCCAGAACCTTCCTGTCCATCTACGTGGCTGCTCTGGACGGTCAGTTATATACATATATATACGTATACGCATATAATGACAGCATTGATCATCAGTACCATTGATCTCTCAGGTGTGATCGTCAGGTGTATCGTTCAGAAGGACCCTCAGGCCTTCGTGCTGCAGCTCTCTAAGTGGCTCCTCGTTGCAGTTCCTGCGACCTTCATCAACAGCACCATTAGATTCCTGGAAGGTCAGCTGGCCCTCAGGTTCAGGAGCCGATTGGTCGACCACGCCTACCAGCTGTACTTCACCAACCAGGTAACACACAGTCATTAGAGAACCCTTGTTTTAGTCCCTGAACGCCTCACGCTCACCTGTCCCGTGTCCCTACAGACGTACTACCGGGTCAGTAACATGGACGGTCGTCTGTCTAATCCGGATCAGTCTCTCACTGAGGACATTGTCATGTTTTCAGCTTCAGTCGCTCATCTCTACTCCAACCTGACCAAACCCATCCTGGACGTGGTGGTGACCTGCTATACCCTGCTGCAGACCGCCCAGTCCAAAGGTAGACCTGTACACCTGCTATAGATGGTACACCTGGTACAACTTGTACATATTATACACATGGTCCTCATGTTACACCTGGTGCACCTTTGTTCCAGTTTAAACATCTGACGTCCTGATGAAGACTGTCCTCTTCCTCCTTGCAGGAGCAAACACAACATGGCCGTCCGTCATTGCCGGCCTGGTGGTGGTGCTCACCGCCAAAGTCCTTCGTTCCTGCTCGCCTCGATTTGGGAAGCTGGTGGCCGAGGAGGCCAAGAGGAAAGGAGACCTGAGATACATGCACTCTCGCATCATCGCCAACTCTGAGGAGATCGCC
This sequence comes from Pholis gunnellus, assembly GCF_910591455.1. NCBI lineage: Eukaryota > Metazoa > Chordata > Actinopteri > Perciformes > Pholidae > Pholis > Pholis gunnellus. The sequence continues at coordinate 185,809 of NC_136536.1, read as the reverse complement.
TTCTATGGAGGACACAAGGTGAGCGCCCTCTAGTGGACAAACACGGACACACGTAGAGTTTACTATCACCTCACATCATCGTGTTTGATTCGTAGGTGGAGATGGCCCTGTCCTGATATAATGAGTTTGGGTGCGTTTGATTCGTAGGTGGAGATGGCCCTGTCCTGATATAATGAGTTTGGGTGCGTTTGATTCGTAGGTGGAGATGGCACAGCTACAGAGGAGCTACGTGTCTCTGTCCTCTCAGATCCATCAGATCCTGAAGAAGCGTCTGTGGTACGTCATGCTGGAACAGTTCCTCATGAAGTACGTATGGAGCGCCTCTGGCCTGGTGATGGTCGCCGTGCCCATCATCACCGCCACCGGATACTCCAGATACGGTGAATACACACCTGTGCGACCTCTGACCTGCGGAGTAAAGTGTGAAGTGTAGTAGAAGAGGGCTAGCTAGTTAGCTAGCATGCTAATTCCACCATGCTACATTAATGCTACATGATGTTTCCTCTCTTCTCTTCGTTAACACTAAACCTCACCGCTACAGAGGGAGAGCGGGTCGGCGGCGGTTCTGTGTGTGTGTGTGTGTGTGTGTGTGTGTGTGTGTGTGTGTGTGTGTGTGTGTGTGTGTGTGTGTGTGTGTGTGTGAGTGGGTGTGTGTGTGTGTGTGTGTGGGTGTGTGTGTGTGTGTGTGTGTGTGTGTGTGGGGGTGTGTGTGAGTGGGTGTGTGTGTGTGTGTGTGTGTGTGTGTGTGGTGTGTGTGTGTGTGTGTGTGTGTGTGGGGTGTGTGTGTGTGTGTGTGTGTGTGTGTGTGT
>NC_136536.1:160000-180000 GCF_910591455.1 Pholis gunnellus | reverse complement strand
CTGAAACTGAGAGTTTAATTCTTAGAAGAACACCAAAGCTGACACAACCTTGACACTTGCTAATCTGCCCGGCAACAGAGAGAGGGAAACACATCATGTCCATCAGCAGGACTTTGTGTTTTTTCTTTTCTTTACATCTTGTCTCTGTGTCTCTCAGGTGGACGAGAAGATGAATGTGTTGATCACAGGTCCAAACGGCTGTGGCAAGAGTTCTCTGTTCAGGATCCTCAGTGGACTGTGGCCTGTTTATGGAGGAGTACTGTACCGTCCAGATCCACAGTACATGTTCTACATCCCACAGAGGTACTACTGCTGCTAGTACTGCTGCTACTGCTGCTACTACTACTACTACTACTACTACTGCTGCTCGTACTGCTACTACTACTGCTACTAGTACTGCTGCTACTGCTGCTACTGCTACTACTACTACTACTAGTACTGCTGCTACTGCTGCTACTGCTACTACTGCTACTACTACTACTACTACTGTACTACTACTGCTACTAATACTACTACTACTACTGCTACTACTACTACTGCTACTACTAGTACTGCTGCTACTGCTGCTACTACTACTACTACTACTACTACTACTACTACTACTACTGCTACTAATACTACTACTACTACTACTACTGCTACTACTACTACTACTACTACTACTGCTACTAATACTACTACTACTACTGCTACTACTACTACTATTCAACCTGTAATGGGACATATACAGATGGAGAGAGAGGAGATCAGTATATCAAACCTGAGCCCACCCCAACAATGGACCTAATACTAGTACTGTAGTAATGATGTCGTACTATGTTCTGTACAGACCCTACATGTCAGAGGGGACCCTTAGAGACCAGGTGATCTACCCGGACTCGGTGGAGGAGATGGTCCAGAGAGGACTTACAGATTCAGGTCTGGAGGAAATCCTTGGGACGGTCCACCTGCTCTACATCCTGGACAGAGAGGGAGGTCAGTGTGTACTATTACTACATATCTGCTCTAACAGTAGTACTTCATGTAGTACTGTGATTGATACTGTGATATTTCCTCAGGTTGGGAGTCGGTCAGCGACTGGAAAGACGTTCTGTCTGGAGGAGAGAAACAGAGGATGGGGATGGCTCGCATGTTCTACCACCGGTACTTTAACATTATACATCATAGTTGTAACTTATATATTATTATATATCATAGCAGTGGTGGGCCGTGCATTTTATACCTGGGCCTTCACTGCTGAAATACCACCTTATAACCACATGATGGCGCCACAGCTAGGGTTATTATTCGTTTCTTGGGCTGTAACGTTACATATTCGTATTAAACTGTTCGTACGAGGCTTACAAACCGAACAAAACGTTTGAATAATACTAGTGTATTTGGAAAATGCAGAAGCTTAAATTGTAGGAAATATAATGTTTCCTGCGCTCACAAGGAGACAGCGGACTGTGTGACCTCTGAACCGGAACAAACACAGCTGAGGCCCCGCAAGTGTTCTGGGAGGCTAGGCTAACTAGCTTAACGGAAAAACAGCAGCAGCAACACGTGTTCTGCTACACACTCAAGAGCTATTCAGATACTAGATGTAAAAAAACAAACGCAGTTGACTTACCAAATGCTGTTCACTTAAAGACAAACTCCATCCTCCTTTCTTTGTTGACAAAGAGTTTAATCCCACAGTTAAATCCCAACTCACTAATCCGTTTCACTTCCAATTTCAGTCATTGAGTGTAAAAAAATAAAATAATCTACACCAACCAAAATGCATAAAATATCATCATTTCTTCCATATCTTTCAATTTGAACTCTTACTACTCAGACTAAGCCTCTGATGTTAAGTTTTGTTTCACAATAGTCACGAGCTCGCCCACTGACCAATCACAGCTCACGCTGCACCTCACTGCAGAGCTGCACCTGAAAACTGAGCTGTGTGTTAATGCTGACGTAGCTGTAGGCCAGCTAGCAGCTCTGACACGTCAAAGAATACGCCCAACATGTCAAACTAAAGATCTGATTGGTTGAACACTATGACGATCAACAACATCGTCCCCATTCACTTAACCTGCACATGGATTCACTGGTGAGTCTGCAGGCCTGGGGCCTCTCTTCTACCTAGAGACACAGAGGTGAACTCTGATTGGATCAAAGCTCTACTTAAAACAAGCTGCACTGAAGCAGAGCAGCTGAGGAGCACAGTAGCTGTGCAATGAGAACATAAGATGATGGGAACAATATCTTTATAAATTATAATACTTGTAGTGTATTTAAGAAAACGTATTAAATTATAAAATAGCTCTAACTTTGTGATTGTGTTTAGGCCAGCAGAGAAGGCTTTGCAGGTGTCTCGCTCAAGGACACTTTGACTCAGAACACATCCAGCCAAGGATCGAACCGTCAACCTTCCAGTTACCAGACAACCCTCTTAGCTAGTGAGCTAGTCGCCCCTAGATATATATATATATATACCGTCTTTATATATACACAGTCTTTATATATATATATACAGGACTGTCTCAGAAAATTAGAATATTGTGATAAAGTTCTTTATTTTGTGTACAGTCCTGTATATAGACAGCTACCAGGAGTCTGAAGGTCTGGATCTACCAGTGGATCTGTGGTCCTGGTCTCTGAGAACCTCTGCTGCCTAACCTCTCTCTGTTTCTCTCTCTCTCTCTCTCTCTGTTTCTCTCTCTCTCTCTCTCTCTGTTTCTCTCTCTCTCTCTCTGTTTCTCTCTCTGTCGCTCTCTCTCTCTCTGTTTCTCTCTCTCTCTCTCTGTTTCTCTCTCTCTCTCTCTGTTTCTCTCTCTCTCTCTCTGTTTCTCTCTCTCTCTCTCTCTCTCTCTCTCTCTCTCTCTCTCTCTCTCTCTCTCTCTGTCTGTCTCTCCCCCCAGACCTCGGTACGCTCTGCTGGATGAGTGTACAAGCGCCGTGAGCATCGACGTGGAGGGAAGCATCTTCCAGGCTGCAAAGGATGCTGGGATAGCTCTGCTGTCAATCACACACAGACCCTCTCTGTGGTCAGTACACACACACACACACACACACACACACAGTTTGTGTTATCATTAAATACATATAATATATAGTATATGTATTGTTAGAGGTTATTGATAGTAACATAGTACGTGTTATAAAGACTGTTAGAGGTTATAGGGTGATAGTGTTTGACTGGTGTGAATGTTGTTCAGTGTTTTTGTCCTCTTCCTCCTCCAACAGGAAGTACCACTCTCACCTGCTTCAGTTTGATGGAGAAGGAGGGTGGAAGTTTGAACCTCTGGATGCGTCCACCCGTCTCTCTCTGCAGGTCTGTCTCTGGTGTTTAAATCAAACCATCCTCACTTCCTGTCCTGTGACTGCACTCGAGTTCTCATGAGTCCTCATGAGAACTCATGAGTCCTCATGAGTCCTCATGAGTCCTCATGAGTCCTCATGAGTCCTCATGAGTCCTCATGAGTCCTCATGAGTCCTCATGAGAACTCATGAGTCCTCATGAGTCCTCATGAGTCCTCATGAGTTCTCATGAACATACACAAAGTATTCACAGAAAGCTGCTCTTGAAAGTATAACAGAGTTTATTAAGTTCTAATAATAATGATCAAATCAAATAATATCTAAAACTAACAACAACTATTATACAATAATGAGCATGCTATCTAAAATCAACAAACAACCTGTGGTGAGTGTGTGTGTGGGGGGAAGCGAGATCCTACCCCAAAATGTATCATGTAATGTAAGACTAAGAATAGTGGTGGGGCCACGATAGAGGTCTGAGATGAGTAGCTAAACCTAAAGGAACACTCAAAACAAGGCAGATCCTCACCGTCGCAGTAAAATACAGAGATTCAAATGTATCGCACAGAAACTCAGATTCAGCCGTGGTTCTGATCTTTTAACTGATAAAGTCACATTTACCAACCTCACTCACAGTGATGATCTAACACTATTACAGCAGCATGGAACACAACAGGAGTTTCTAAACAGAACACATTATAACAATTCAGTAAACTTAAACAACACAAAACAAGGTAATAAACGCACGATGACCTAACTCTGCCCAGACACAAGCCTCTTACTGGTTGATGTGGTTCTTCGAGTTTCATGGTTAAACTCTGGGTTCTTGGAAGTGAAGGGAATTCTCGTCCTACAACCGGAAACATGTTGATATTAACGGGGAAAGAACGGGTCATAGAAGTTATCCGTTCTCTCCTCCAGGATCCAAACAAACAGACCGTCTGTTGACCGTCCAGCGAAGTTAAGAACTGTTCTCCTCTTAAAAACGACGTCGTGCCTCCTTTCATCCACTCGAGTCAGACAGGACGGCGATGAGCTCGAGCTGATGCTGTTTTTTATAGATTCGGTGACGTCAGACCGTAGAACATGGAATCCTTGTTCGTGGAGTCTGTGGCTCTCGTCCAATGAGATCTCAGAGTTGAGTTTGGAACAAAATTCACACGTAGGTGAGACTTATCGTCTGATGGGGTCTAGTTCACCCTCCTGGAGGCCTCACTCTCTACTCTGTGTTCACACCACATGAAGTCCCAACACTCTGTTTACATGCGTTTCCTGTTTCAGGACGAGAAACAACGTCTGGAGAATCAGCTGTCCGGGATTCCCAAGATGCAACAGAGACTCACTGAACTGTGTGTCCTGCTGGGGGAGAGGGAGGAGGAGAGAGAGGAGGAGGAGGAGGAGAGAGAGGAGGAGGAGGAGGAGAGAGAGGAGGAGGAGGAGAGAGAGGAGGAGGAATGAGAGGGGAGAGGAGGAGAAAGGGAGAGAGACAGACAGGAGGAGAGGGAGGAGAAGAAGAGTAGTCTCTCCTCAGGTGAACTGGTCTGTGACGGTTCTCCTTTTGACCAGAATAATCAATAAATAGATTAATAACTATGAATATAATCACATTCTGATCAATAAATAGATTAATAACTATGAATATAATCACATTCTGATCAATAAATAGATTAATAACTATGAATATAATCACATACTGATCAATATATATTCTGTTTTCACCTGGAATCACACGACGGCATCCAAATACCTCAACTTATTGATTTATACGGTTTCAATATTTTCACTTTGTTTGAAGTTAAAATATTTAAACTATTTAACGTTTACAGTGAAGCAGATGGAGGTAGACTGGTGTCACATATTGTGTTTAATTATTAGTGCTGGGCAACGATTAACATTTTTTATTGTTATTAATCACATGATTTTTTTGCGATTAATCGCGATTAATCTCATTGTTATGTTAAAGTTCATAATGAATCTAAAGTAGTGTGTTGAGCTCTTCTATGTTAAAGTGCTGCTCTATGAACTAAAGGTCAACAACATTTGGTTTAAACACTTTAAACTCATCAGGTTCTTGTTAACAGCAGCAGTTATAACACAGTTATAATGATTCTGATCATAGATATTCAGACGTGTTCACAACTTTATCTTCATGTGTGTCAGAGATGAATTTAAATATACATCTTAAACTAAGGTAAAATATTAAATATTTTTTTAAATTAATCATTTATTTGTTGGTATGTTGGTCAGACACTATGCTACGCTGATTAGCGTAACATGTGTGGTGTTTGTTATAAATGTACGTTGGTACATAGAGGGTGATGAGAAGCTGTACATGGAGGGACTTAGGACCCAGGGGAATGTAGGTGAAGCATGGAACCTGTAGTCTGTACCGTGGCAGTAACGCGCAGTATGAGGAAGCTGCGCGTGTGTGTGTGTGTGTGTGTGTGTGTGTGTGTGTGTGTGTGTGTGTGTGTGTGTGTGTGTGTGTGTGTGTGTGTGTGTGTGTGTGTGTGTGTGTGCGCGCGCGCGCGCGCGTGCGCGTGCGCGCGTGCGGATCGACCGACTGCATTAACGCACGATAACATAATTGTCGGCGTTAATTAATTAATGCGTTAACGCGACAATAACGCGTTAACTTGCCCAGCACTAATTATTATGATTAGTGTACTATTGCTATAATATTGACATCACATAACAGAGTGATGTGTTTTGGTTCCAGGTTAATGCAGCATAATTAAAACGTGATCAATGATCATCAGTGGATCAATGACTCTGCTCAGCTGTGATTGGCTGAGAACACAGGTGACCTACACTCAGCTCTATACCTGAAGGCATCCTGTGTGATGTCATGGTTCCATGGTTAGTCACATGACTCAGGTTCACTTGTGCCAATTAAATATTTTATTGTTTGTAAAATCTATATTTTATCTATCTCGAGATGTTTGTATCAATGGTGATGACTTTATTCAGTAATAATGAAAACCTCTATTTGTCCAGTGCTTTTCAAAATAAAGTTACCATGAAGGAACAGAAAACAAATGACTTGGAGTTTTGTGTTTTATAAATATTCATATTTATGGTAAATTACACAAATTCTCCTCAGAGTTCTTTACAATCTGTACAGATATGACATCCTCTGACCTTAGACCCTCACATCGGTCCAGGAAACAAAAGAGGACCCTCGATCAGGATGATGTCATGTTTACAGAATGAACAACTTAACAGGTACAACATATTCAATGTATAATATTGATAGAAATATTATGACTGCTAGTCCTAACTATAAACCTGAACCAGCCCTAACTATAGACCTGAACCAGTCCTAACTATAAACCTGAACCAGTCCTAACTATAAACCTGAACCATCCCTAGCTATAAACCTGAACCAGCCCTAACTATAGACCTGAACCAGCACTAACTATAAACCTGAACCAGCCCTAACTATAGACCTGAACCAGCACTAACTATAGACCTGAACCAGCCCTAACTATAGACCTGAACCAGCCCGAACTATAGACGTGAACCAGTCCTAACTATAAACCTGAACCAGCCCTAACTATAGACCTGAACCAGCCCTAACTATAAACCTGAACCAGCCCTAACTATAGACCTGAACCAGCCCTAACTATAAACCTGAACCAGCCCTAACTATAGACCTGAACCAGTCCTAACTATAAACCTGAACCAGCCCTAACTATAGACCTGAACCAGTCCTAACTATAAACCTGAACCAGCCCTAACTATAAACCTGAACCAGCCCTAACTATAAACCTGAACCAGCCCTAACTATAGACCTGAACCAGCCCTAACTATAGACCTGAACCAGTCCTAACTATAAACCTGAACCAGCCCTAACTATAGACCTGAACCAGCCCTAACTATAGACCTGAACCAGCCCTAACTATAAACCTGAACCAGCCCTAACTATAGACCTGAACCAGTCCTAACTATAGACCTGAACCAGTCCTAACTATAAACCTGAACCAGCCCTAACTATAGACCTGAACCAGCCCGAACTATAGACGTGAACCAGCCCTAACTATAAACCTGAACCAGCTCTAACTATAAACCTGAACCAGCCCTAACTATAGACCTGAACCAGCCCTAACTATAAACCTGAACCAGCCCTAACTATAGACCTGAACCAGCCCTAACTATAGACCTGAACCAGCCCTAACTATAGACCTGAACCAGTCCTAACTATAAACCTGAACCAGCCCTAACTATAGACCTGAACCAGCCCTAACTATAGACCTGAACCAGCCCTAACTATAGACCTGAACCAGTCCTAACTATAAACCTGAACCAGTCCTAACTATAGACCTGAACCAGTCCTAACTATATACCTGAACCAGTCCTAACTATAGACCTGAACCAGTCCTAACTATAAACCTGAACCATCCCTAGCTATAAACCTGAACCATCCCTAGCTATAAACCTGAGCCAGCCCTAACTATAGACCTGAACCAGTCCTAACTATAGACCTGAACCAGACCTAACTATAAACCTGAACCATAGTTAGGCCTGGTTCAGGTTTATAGTTAGGCCTGGTTCAGGTTTATAGTTAGGGCTGGTTCACGTCTATAGTTCGGGCTGGTTCAGGTTTATAGTTGGGGCTGAGTCATGTTTATATATATATATATATATATATATAGTATAGATAAACTGTATATACTGTATATATAGTATCACACGTGACGCAGCAGTTTTTGTCGGTTCGATTCCCCGCTGAGGAGCGGTAGAAAAGCCCCCCGGCGCTGCGCGGAGTGGGGCGGGGTCTCTGGACCTGTTGAGCGGCTCTCGGTGCGGATCGTGCAGGTTCGTGTCTCTGCCGGACTCTGAGGGTTTCTGGAGGTCTCATCGGACCAGGTGGACTGATCCCCGTGCTCAGGTGAGTCTTACCCGGATCACGCTGACCCCTTTAAGGCTCTAACTCGTCCCGAAGCTGCAGCTGCTGCAGGAAGGAAGGAGCGTGTGTGAGTCAGGCGTGTCTGACAGCGACGCGCCAGACTCCGTTTACAAATCCGACTGTTTAAATGTTCTGCTTGTTCTTTGCTTTCTAACAGCGGAGAGAAACGACTGAATGTATTTTATGGAACCTCTCGAGACGATCTTTTATTCGGCCGTAACTGTTTGAGTCATTGTGAGTTTTCACGTCCGGTTGTGCGCTCTGAGTTCAAACGGCCGTTAAAGACGCAGCGGAGCAGCGAGTCTCAAAGTTCCGCTTTCTGTCACGGTGTCTGGTCGGTGGGTTGTGATCGAGCCGAATGTACTGAGATTTAAATCCGGTTTTTACTTTAGTTCGTTTTGTGTGTGTGTGTGTGTGTGTGTGTGTGTGTGTGTGTGTGTGTGTGTGTGTGTGTGTGTGTGTGTGTGTGTGTGTGTGTGTGTGTGTGTGTGTGTGTTGGAATGTCAGCTATTCAGTATGAGGCCGCGGGCTGAGCCAGGACAGACTGGGAACACCCGTTACACGCACACACACACGCACACACACACACACACACACACAGGAAGAAGAACCTGCTCAGAGTCACAAAGTGAACAAAACAAATGCTCACATGACATAACAAATATGTCAATAATAAGAATCAGTAGTAGCTTCTTGTTGAATTCATCTATACATCGTTAGTCTTTAATAAGAACATTTTATCTGTAAATACATCCAGAGAGAATTACCCAGAATTCCTTCAAAGGGTTATTTTTGCTACTTTGTGACTTTGTTACATATTTCGTCAGAATTTGACATTGTGTGTTTGATCATTTTAATAGTTTGATCAGATCGATTGGTTCCAGTCGACCAGTCATTGTTTCTGGTCTGAGGGTTCTGGACTAAGACTCAGGGTTCAGGACTGAGGGTTCTGGACTGAGGGATCAGACAATGGAGACTGGGTCCGCCCACTTACTGTCAAAAAGAAAAACTACTCGCGAGCGAGCAGAAAAAAGACTCGAGTCGGGTCAGGGGTCAGGGGTCAGGGGTCAGGGCTGCTGGCTTTGGGGTTGGCCAACCCTTTCTTACGATGTCCAGTTTTTCTGTAAATGTCCATCTCCAGAAAGGCTTCTGCTAGCTGCTTCAGTTTGACAACAGTCACGCTAGCCCACTGACCAATCACGGCGCACGTTAATGCTGACGTAGTCGTAGACTACCTAGAATGCTCTGACACCTCAAAGAATACGCCCAACATGTCAAACTAAAGATCTGATTGGTTGAATACTAAGACAATCAACAATATCGTCCCCATATACTTTAATATGCAAAGGCCAGCAGGCCTCTCCTCTTACCTAGAGACATAGAGGTGAAATCTGATTGGATAAACGACAAGGCAAGTTTATTTGTATCTCACATTTCAACAACAAGGTAATTCAAAGCGCTTCACATAAAACCATTAAAAGCATTAAAACATGAGGCAAAAGAAAAGGAGATTTAAAAACAATGAAGAACATCGATTGAAACATTAAAAACAGTCATTAAAACACTAAAGCAGTGTAGGATATAAAATACAGCAGTAAAATGCAGAAATGTATTAATATCCTTGAATGTGTTGAATTAAAGGCAGCAAACAGAGAAGTCTTCAGTCTGGATCTAAAGCAGCTGAGGGTCTCAGCAGACCTTTGTTCAGATATGTGGAGCAGAACACCTGAACGCTGCTTCTCCATGTTTAGTTGTGACTCTGGGAACAGGAAGTAGACCGGTCCAGACCACCTCAGGGGTCGGGATGGTTCATCAGGTAGCAGCACATCAGATGTGTTTTGGCTCTAAACCATTCAGTGCTTTATGAACCAACAGCAGGACTTTAAAGTCAAGTCTCTGTTGGACAGGAAGTCAGTGCAAAGACCTCAGACCTGGACTGATGTGATCCTCTTCCTGGTCTTAGTGAGGATCAGCTGCAGCGTTCTGATTGACTTGTTCCAGAGACCTGTAAACACTCCGTTACAGGAGTCCAGTCTCCTGAAGATGAATCCTGTAGAGACATGAGTCCTCTAGTCCTTGATGTGGTCTTCAGGTGATAGGAGGCTGATGATGTCATAGTCTTGATATGCTGTTCAGGTTGAGGTCTGAGTCCAGAACTACTCCTAGATCTCTGGCTTGGTTTGTGGTTTCTAACATCAGTGATTGAAGCTGAGCGCTGACTTTCAGTCGTTGGTCCTCGGAACTAAAAACATGACTTCTGTTTGATCTTTGTTTGATGAAGAACGTTCTGGTTCCTCCAGTTGTTGATGTGTTCAGTGCATTCACCTCGTACGGGATTATAGTCCTCTGTGATAGAGTTGTGTGGATGTGTGTGTCGTCTGCATAGTCATGGTAACACACTCTGTTGTTCTCCATAATGTGAGCCGGTGGAAGCATGTAGACGTGGAACAGAAGAGGCCTCAGTGTGGAACCTTGGGGAACACCACATGTCCTTCAGTCAGCTCTGATGTGTGATGAGCTGCAGACACAAAGTGTTCTCGGTCCTTCAAGTAGGATTCCAACCAGCTGAGAGCTGTGAGAGTCAAACAGATGTTCAGTGTTTCTAGCAGTAAGTCCTGGTCCACCGTGTGGACTGCAGCACTGAGATCCAGTAACACTCAGACTGAGATTCATTGTGTTTCAGTGCTGTGGTGTCCAAAGCCTGACTGGAGACATCAGAACATTATTTACGGCCAAGAAGTTGTATATATCGGCCGATCATGTTTCATAGTTAAAGTCTAAACATCCTTCTTCAGCAGCGCTTTAATAACTGCTGTGTTTAGCCTGAGAGAAGAGACGTGTTTACAGTCTGTAAAGGTCAGAGGTCATGCAGCTTGAAGTGTGTTGGTAGAATATCAGCAGCAGGAGGACGACTTCACATGTTGTATAATGTCTTCTAGGCTTCTACGGTCGATTGAGTGAAATGGTGTCATGATATGTGAACGTTATTCAGAGATGACATCACTTCCTGTGGGTGGTGTGGAGGACGGACTGCTCGTCTAATTTTCTCAATTTTCTCAGTAAAAAAGGAGGCAAATTGATTGCATGCAGGTGGATTGGAGCTCAAAAATAAAATGTACTGAATGGCCATTTGTTCAGTGCAGTCTGCTGCATCCTTCACCTCCTCCTCTGGTGGAAGACACCTCAGCCTTCACAGAGCTGACTGTGTTTCACAGATCAATAAAGTCTCGCTTCAGAACTTCAGAACTTCAGACTGTTGTTTCACAATATCACAGCTTCCTGTCTGCACGATGATGTTTTTCACCGTGGGATGGTCGGCCACGATGTCCAGGATTTTGTCTCTCATGTTCGAGACCATATCTTTCTGAAAGCAGAGTATTTTGGTATTCTTGCTGCACATCGTTCTGACATCTTTTACAGCATCATCACCAACAATCAGAGTCTCAGGTCCAGTCATTAGTGTTCCCTGCGGCCTTTTACTCTCACATTTACTCTCAGTTCTTACCCTGTTTGAGAAGATAGCTGCTTATCCAGGTCATCAGATGGAGATTTAGGATCCTGCGACAATGGAGCAAATCTGTTTTGAAGTTGTAGGCTTGGTTGTTGTGGAGGTTTTTTGCTGGCTTTGTCCGGCTGAGTGCGGGGTTGAGGAGGAGTTCTGTTAGTCGTCCTCATCCTGAGGGTGTGATTTCCTCTTCCAGGGAGGACGACCATTTGAAGATTCAGTATCTGCTCTCTCCTGTTTCTTGGTCGGCCTGGTAGACAGTAGCTGTGCACTGAGAAAATAAGCTAACAGGAAAAATATTTAATTAGTGCTGGGCAACGATTACAATTTTTAATCGCGATTAATCGCATGATTTTTTTGCGATTAATCGCATTGTTATGCGCAAAGTTCAATAATGAATTCAAAAGTAGTTTATTCAATAACATTTGGTTTAAACACTTTAAACACATCAGGTTCTTGTTAACAGCATTATTCTCTTCACACAGCAGCAGTTATAATTAGGGCTGCAACTAACGATTATTTCAATAATCGATTAATCTGTCGATTATTTCTTCGATTAATCGATGAATTGGATAAAAAAACAAAGCATTAATTTCCAACCGAAAAAATGGCGTGACGCTGTGGCGCGATAGCCTATCAGCATTGAGATGTTTCTCCCGTCATCAGTGACTTCCTGCCGTTGTCGAATCAGGAAATAAATCCTGTATCCGTCTGTGTTCACCCAGAGCTCTACGACCCCTCACATCGTGTAGACATGTGTGTGTGTAAACCATACGGTGCAAACTATGAACAGACGCTGCCGTATTTACGTCTAGATGACGTTATGTTGAGTGTTGATGGAGCTGCTATAATGTTAGCTTAGCCTAGCACCGATCGATCCGAGCTTCATTGAGAAAACAAGTACAAATCGGCATCATTACGTAGTTATTACGGAGTCCCTTTTTGTCGGTTTATTGCCGTTAAATCACAGCCAAATCAGTTTATTTTGTGTTCATACAGCTGTAGTAAACAGCTATAAACAGCTAGTAAACAGTTATAATGATTCTGATCATAGATATTCAGACGTGTTCACAACTTTATCTTCATGTGTGTCAGAGATGAATTTAAATATACATCTTGAAACCTGAAACCTATCTACGTCATGTTGTTATGTTTGTTAAATTCTCAGTAGTGATAACTAAATGATGTGATTATTATACATATTACAAACTAAACACTTTAAAAACTCTAAAACAATAATGTAATGAATCATTTCTTTCGTGCTTTTTGTTGGTATGTTGGTCAGACACTATGCTACGCTGATTAGCGTAATATGTGTGTGTGTTTGATAAGAAGCTGTACATGGAGGGACTTAGGACCCAGGGGAATGTAGGGGAAGGAAACAGGAAGAGACGGAAGAGACGCCACACAAACAGCTGTTCACCGCTCGCTGCTGGCCGGTCGGTTCTTGTGTTAAAAATGTCGCTTAATAATAAAAAGAAAACTGCGTTAACACGCGATAAAACAATTGTCGCCGTTAATTAATTAGTTAACGCGATAATAACACCTGACGGGCCACCACTGTCAGATGTCATTGGTTGTTTTCTGGAATGAGGTCATGTGACCTGTAGGAAGTAGCACCAGTGACATCATCAGTGACATCATCGTCTGTGTGATGAAGATTATTTAACTGACATGTCCATTTGACTAATCTGAAGGATTGAGACCAGATTCAGATTAGTGCGTAATCAGCTCTTTCACACACACACACACACACACACACACACACACACACACTGTGTCAACGTGTGTAATCTGTAGGTTTAGCTCAGCGGCTTCACACAGTCTGAAAACCAGAAGACAGATCCTGAACCAGCTGACTGAAGACTGAGATCCTGAAGAGAATCTGAAAACTGGTCTGAGATCAGATTGAACATCAACAAACGTTCCTGTGTGTGTGTGTGTGTGTGTGTGTGTGTGTGTGTGTGTGTGTGTGTGTGTGTGTGTGTGTGTGTGTGTGTGTGTGTGTGTGTGTGTGTGTGTGTGTGTGTGTGTGTGTGTGTGATGATACATTTCTGATACAATCTGCTCGACCATCTGTTTAACTCAACTTCACCATGTTGTGTGTGTGTGTGTGTGTGTGTGTGTGTGTGTGTGTGTCACTGTATTGTAGTTGTGTTACTGTCCAGAGCGCCGTCTTCCTTCGATCCGTTGATCCGTTTATTCCGTTTGCACATTGACAACAAAACAGAACACGCGGGATCCTTGACAGGATAACATGAGACCGTGAGAGTCCACACACACCTGGTCCTCATCTGTGCCCCCAGTGTTCAATGTCAGAACTGCATGTGTGAACCCACCCGAACCCCAACAACAACAGAAAACAACAAAACTACATCATGACTCCAACACGCCGGCCCCTAATTGTTAATGGCAGGAGGACATAAACAATGCAATAGATATTTATATAATGGAGCCAATAAATCCATAATAAAATGAATAAACAAACAAAAACCCCACATTCCCCTAAGGGTAAGAGGTCACTAATAACTTTGTTATGTTTCAGCTACTAGTCCAGGGTGACCAACCAGTCAGAGACCAAGAGCCACATCATACACATGAACATCACCCTATCCCTTCCTCACACACACACATACCTTTGCTCAGCCAGATTTATTGTAAATGTCACACACCAACATGATAATGACAGAAATTGACTCCTAAGACCACAGGCCAGTCATTTTCAACAATGAACATTGTGTGCACTGTCTCACACAGACAAGCTCTCAGTTCAACCAAGTCCACAAACAAAAATATAATCATTTACAATAGTGTTTTTCTTTTACTATGCATGTTACTTAGTGGGACTTCTGGCATTCCTTGCCTTGAACAATCCTCTTCAAATCTGGCTTGTATTCCGTTGTTGCCACTGGAAGCAATTCTTTCACATGTCAGTCAGAACAGATCGATGCTTTGATTTCACGTGTTTCAGGGTAGAAAACACAGACTCGCAGACGTATGTTGACCCAAACATTAACAGCATCTTAAGCGCAGCCCGTTTGACATTGGGGTATTTTTTCATTGGCACACTTTTCCAGAACTCAATGGTCCCGTCCCTTAAAGCAGGTTTGAGTTGGTCCTCCTCACAAAGATCGATCATCTCCAACTCAGCCGCATCCTCGTCTGTGACTATCGGGGCTTTCAAACAGTCCGTCTCGGCGTTAAATGGGTCGACGAGGAACGTAATCTGTGGACTTTTCAGTTGTAGATCACGGAACCGGGCCACAAAGCTTTCGTGCAGGTTTTCAACCAGTGTTGCATATCTGTCTCTTTGCTTATTCAGGGCGGCGCTGGTGACTTGCCCGCTGGCTTTTAGCAGAGTGGGAAATGCGTTAAATCTCCCTTTTGAATATGCGCCTTAAACGGCTTCAGTTTGTTGACAAACGCGAACACACTTTGCACGAGGCCGCATGTTTAACTTCCCTTCCTGGTCGATGTCAGCATGAAGTGAGCTGAAGATTTGAAGCTTTGAAATGTGCTAATGACGCCGGACATATAAGGCAGAATGACTTGCCTTACGTTCAACAAAAACATATAAACTCTCCCACTCTGTTAAAAGCGTCCTGTGTTCATCTTCATATTTTCGTTTTGCTGCCATTTTGAGAGCGAACTTGACACAAATTGTTTACTGAGATGATGTTGCTCCTACTGGGAAACTTTGAGGTATTTTCAGGTACGCACATGCGCGTTTGACGAAAATACCGTATTGAACTCAAGCGAAGCGAACACGCACATTAAAAAAACACAAATACAAACTTCGATATGAACGTAAGAGCCGCATGAAACCGGGCAAAGAGCCGCATGTGGCTCGGGAGCCGCGGGTTGACCACCCCTGTACTAGTAGAAGACAAAGTTTGGTCACTGGCCCGTCCAGCGTGCTCGCCTTGGTTTGCACTCGTGCAGATCGCACCAGTCCTTTCCTGTCAGGGTCTCTAGAACTTGTTGGAGTAAGCAGGAACGACGTGGAGCTGTAGCATCTGCAACAAGTACAACGTCTCCCGGAACGACTTCGTCTCTCCTTACGAAGTATTCTTTGAGCCAGCGCTTCCAAAAAAGGTCGGAGATGTACTGTACTTGTCTCCATCTTTTGATGTAGAGGTCGGTCGGTGGTGAGACTGGTTTTCCTTGTCAGCAGGTGGTTGGGTGTCAGAGCTTCTAGATCACTGGGATCTCCAGTGAACTTGGTGATCAGCCGGTGATTTAGAATGGCTTCGACCTCACACAGAGCAGCATGAATCCCTCGTCACTCAGGGTTTGTTGATGTGAGACTGATGTTAGTGTCCGTCTAATCATCCTTATGAAGCGCTCCCACACACCTCCATGATGAGAAGCCGTTGGTGTGTTGAAGCTTTATTCCTTCCTGTAGAAAAGCCGCTTGTATCTTCCTGTGATTTAAAGCAGCAAGAGCTCAACTCCCTTTCAGGCACCAACAGTTGGTTCCATTGTCAGATCTTCATTGAGAGACTGGTCCTCTTCTACAAACAAACCTGCGTGAAGCATCTATACCTGAGTCAGTATCCAGAGGAGGCAGTGGACTGCTCTACAGGCCACACATGTAAATATGACTCCATAGCGGTTTTTAAGGTTACGTCCTCTCTTGATCTCAACTGGCCCAAAATAATCAACTCCAACATTGGTGAATGGAGGCAGATCAGGAACGAGTCTTTCAACAGGCGAGTCTGACATTTTCTGCTCACACAACTTCCCTTCATGGTGCTCACAGAAGCCACATCAGGACCGGGTCTCTCTTGTTGCTGCATTAGCACTTGTAGTCCAGTACTTCATCCGTAATCTGGAGAGAACAAGGTTTCTTCCACCAGGGCCCACCTTGGTTCGTGACCGTGCTTTAATATTAAGAGTGAGATGTTGGGTTTTGAATAGGCTGCCTTACTCCATCTCCCTCCAGAACCGGGTCAGCTTGTAAATGGTGCTTTTCCTTTTTAACTTCATGTTTGCCAGATGTTAACATGGAACCGTTCCTGCTGAGTGAATATTCTTCTGCTCCTGAACACAGCTTTCATTTGTGGGTTAGGGTTAAAATGTCTGTGTCCTCATAACTCATGTGTTTCCTTTTCTGACTCAGTTCTTCTTATTTTCAGAATAAATGTTATCAGTTGATGTTCACGTTCAGCACCGAGATCTGAAAACGTCAATAACAGTTATGAGTGTCATTATAATTATTATTAGTTTATTATAATAATAATAATCATTTATCATTATATACAACCTCAAAGAATGTGGACACAAACATGTTAATGAGGATCTACGCTTTATTTTAACTTCACTTCCTGTCGTCACATTTCTTTGATGCTTGTTGCCGTGGTGAACCCAGATTAGGGTGTGGCCTCTGAACAGTTTATACACACACACACACACACACACACACACACACACACACTGTTGAGTGGAGTGTGAATGAAGCATCCTTGATCACACCAACTGCTGTGCCCCCCCCTCCCCCCATCCCAGTGTGTGTGTGTGTGTGTGTGTGTGTGTGTGTGTGTGTGTGTGTGTGTGTGTGTGTGTGTATCAGATCACACACACACACACAATCTGTGTGTGTAGCCGGAGGTGATATTAATAATCCATAAAGAAGCTGGTTTCTCTCGATCGCTCCCTGTGGAGTCCACACACACACACACACACACGCACACACACACACACACACACACACCACATACACACACACACACACACCCCCCCCACACACACACACACACACACACACACACACACACACCCCCCACACACACACACACACACACACACACCCCCCCCCCACACACACACACACACACACCCACACACACACACATACACACCCACACACACACCCACATACATACACACACCACACACACACACACACACACACACACACACATACACATACATAGTTACACAACCATAGCTGCACCTGCATTTAAACTAAACCTGATCCTAAATCTAAACTAAACCTGATCCTAAATCTAAACTAAACCTGATCCTAAATCTAAACTAAACCTGATCCTAAATCTAAACTAAACCTGATCCTAAATCTAAACTAAACCTGATCCTAAATCTAAACTAAACCTGATCCTAAATCTAAACTAAACCTGATCCTAAATCTAAACTAAACCTGATCCTAAATTACATTACAGTTATTGAGCAGACGCGTATCATCATGGTGGACCGGTCTTGGGGCGGGCAGCCCTTCCCCGGGAGGAACAGCAGCTCGGTTTTGTTCAGGTCCAGCTTCAGGTGGTGCGTCGTCATCCACTTCGAGATGTCAGCCAAGCATGCAGCGATGCTAAATCTAAACTAAACCTAAACTAAACCTGACTCCCACGTTAAACCAAGTGTTCAACATCAAATTAAAGTTACTGTGTGATCAGGACAACGCCTAGGTTCAGGTTCAGGACCAAGACCATGTTTAGGTTCAGGACCAGCTTCAGGACCAGGTTCAGGACCATGTTCATGTTTTTGTGTGAGAGGAATAAAAGTGTTAAAGTCTCTCTGATGGTCAGGGTTTCCATGGTTACGGTCGAGGTAACCATGGTGATGAGGCGTATGGCTGACGGCGAAGAGAAGACCCCACAATGATAGTACATCCAACTCGTGTGTGTGTGTGTTTCCAATCGGCTGTGATGAAATATTCTCTTTGATGTTGAAATGAAGTCAGAACGCCTCAAGAACCAGAAATAGTCAGTACAGCTGCTAGAACACCAGTTAACAGACCGGTTAACAGACCAGCAACAGACCGGTAACAGACCGGTAACAGACCGGTTAACAGACCAGTAACAGACCGGTTAACAGACCAGCAACAGACCGGTTAACAGACCGGTTAACAGACCAGCAATAGACCGGTTAACAGACCGGTTAACAGACCGGTTAACAGACCAGCAACAGACCGGTTAACAGACCGGTTAACAGACCAGCAACAGACCGGTTAACAGACCGGTTAACAGACCAGTAACAGACCGGTTAACAGACCGGTTAACAGACCAGTAACAGACCGGTTAACAGACCAGCAACAGACCGGTTAACAGACCGGTTAACAGACCAGCAACAGACTGGTTAACAGACCAGCAACAGACCGGTTAACAGACCGGTTAACAGACCAGTTAACAGACCAGTAACAGACCGGTTTACAGACCAGTAACAGACCGCTTAACAGACCAGTAACAGACCGCTTAACAGACCAGCAACAGACCGGTTTACAGACCGGTCAACAGACCGGTTTACAGACCAGTAACAGACCGCTTAACAGACCAGTAACAGACCGCTTAACAGACCAGCAACAGACCGGTTAACAGACCAGTAACAGACCAGTAACAGACCGCTTAACAGACCAGCAACAGACCGGTTAACAGACCAGTAACAGACCAGTTAAAGACTGGTTAACAGACCGGTTAACAGACCAGTTACAGCCCAGTTTACAGACCGAATACAGACATGTAAACAGGCCACTTGGTGTACATTTTTACGCCCTGGCTAGTTTCTGCAGGTTTTACTCTCAGGCTGCTTACGTAAGTGTGTGTGTGTGTGTGTGTGTGTGTGTGTGTTTCCATTGCTTCAGACAGAAACACACTTCCTGTGACAAACAGCTGACTTCCTGTTTCTGTCCCGCTCTCTGCTGGACACTGTGGAGTCAAATTCATTAGCAGTAAGAGGCAGCACACTGAGGCATTATGGGCAATGTAGTCAGGATGTGAATGAGCTCTGAGTCCAGTTTGGTTCATACCTGGTTCAGGGGTCACGGTTAGGGTTACTGGGGGGACATTAAGTCCACTAAACTGGAACCCTGAACCATCTCTTTCCCAGAATGCAACGGGACTGAAACTGACTCTACAGGGTTCATCAGAATGTTGGACTGCCCCCCCCCCCCCCCCCCCCGGTCTCAGTGTGAATGTTCAGATTACAGACCAGAATAATGATTACAGTCACAGAGACACTTTAATTGGTGTCTTGGAGTGCAGCTGCACACACACACGCACACACACACACACACACAGAGGAAATCTCTGAAATGTTGAATAGTGTTTCAGTGTCTCAGAAGTTAAATACAAATGATCTGTAATAAAAGAAATGAGTTTAACAGGTAAAGTATTCTGTTTCTATGGAGACATAAAAAAGTGAAACTTCTTAATAAATGATGTGATGACGTCTTCTTCTGCTTCGTCTCCATCAACACTGTCTGTGTGGGAGATGTGAGAACCTTAAAGACTCAGTGACACTTCCAGCTAAACTGTGTGTGTGTGTGTGTGTGTGTGTGTG
>NC_136536.1:125000-155000 GCF_910591455.1 Pholis gunnellus | reverse complement strand
TCAGCTACTGGTGTGGAGAGACAGAGACTTCTCTTCATCCTCCGTTCTGTGCTTCACTGAGACCCGGCTCTGTGGATCGATACCGGACTCTGCTTCCAGCTGTTCAGAGCGGACCGCAACACGGAGCTCTCCGGCAAATCGAAGGGTGGAGGAGTCTGTTTCTATACCAACAGTGGCTGGTGCAACGATGTGACAGTGGTTCTGCAGCACTGTTCTCCTGATCTGGAATCTTTCATTATAAACTGTGAACTCTTCTACTCCCCCGTGAGTTCGCTTCATTCATTCTGGTCGGTGTTTACATGCTGCCGCAGGGCAACGTGCAGGAGGCACAGCGGACACTCGCCGAACAGATACTGTGTGGAGCGGACCGACCCGGACTCTCTAGTTATTGTCCTTGGTGACTTTAACAAAGGAAACCTCAGCCATGAACTCCCTAAATACAGACAGTCTATTAAATGCTCAACCAGAGAGGAGAACATTCTGGATCACTGCTACACCACAATCAGCGGGACTCTCTGACCACGTCATGGTCCATCTGATTCCTGCTGACAGGCAGAAACTCAAGCTCTGTAGACCTGTGGTGAGGAAACTCAAGAAGTGGACCAGTGAGGCTCTGGAGGATCTTCGGGCGTGCTTGGACTGTACAGACTGGGATGTGTTCAGGACTGCTACCAACAGTCTGGATGAGTTCACAGAGGCTGTGACTTCATACATCAGCTTCTGTGAGGACAGCTGTGTTCCATCAAGCACCAGGGTGAGTTATAACAACGACAAACCCTGGTTCACAGCAGAACAAGGATCAGGCATTTAGGAGTGGGGACAAGGACTTCTACAAAGAGTCAAAGTACAGGTTTAGTGAGGCGGTGAGAGAAGCTAAACGACCGTCCTCTGAGAAGCTGCAACACCAGCTCTCAGCAGTGACTCTGCTTCTGTCTGGAGACGCCTCAGACACTAACTACAAGCCAAAGGCTTCACACTCCATGAATGACCTCCGCCTGGCAGACGAGCTGAACGAGTTCTACTGTCGCTTTGATGGACAATGGGGCAACCCTGACTCCATCCCCCACAGCCACATCAACCAGCCCCGGACCACCATGTCCCCCTCCCCCAGCCCGGCAGGGGCCCATACCTCTGTATCACCCATCCAAGTGTCCCCCCAACCCCCAGTGACGACTCTCTCTATTCTGGAGAGGGACGTCAACTGGCTTTTTAAAAAACAGAACCCCCGCAAAGCAGCCGGCCCGGACTCCGTCTCACCATCCACCCTGAAGCATTGTGCTGATCAGCTGTCTCCGGTGTTTACAGACATCTCCAACGCCTCCCTGGAGACATGCTGCGTACCAGCCTGCTTCAAGGCCTCCACCATCATTCCCGTCCCCAAAAAACCAGGATCCCAGGACTCAATGACTACAGGCCCGTCACCCTGACCTCTGTGGTCATGAAGTCTTTTGAAGCCTGGTCCTGTCCCACCTAAAAACCCTCACTGACCCACTCCTGGACCCCCTGCAGTTTGCCTACAGAGCCAACAGGTCTGTAGACGACGCAGTCAACTTGGCCCTTCATTTCATCCTCCAGCATCTGGACTCCCCAGGAACCTACGCCAGGATCCTGTTTGTGGACTTCAGCTCTGCCTTCAACACCATCATCCCGTCTCTGCTGCATAAGAAGCTCTCTCAGCTATACGTGCCCGACTCCACCTGCAAGTGCATCACAGACTTCCTGTCTGACAGGAAGCAGCGCGTGAAGCTGGGAAAACACGTCTCAGCCTCCCGGACCGTCAGCACCGGTTCCCCCCAAGGCTGCGTTCTCTCCCCTCTGCTCTTCTCCCTGTACACCAACAGCTGCACCTCCAGTCACCAGTCCGTCAAGCTCCTTAAGTTCGCGGATGACACCACCCTCATTGGACTCATCTCTGGTGGGGATGAGTCCGCCTACAGGTGGGAGACTGATCATCTGGTGACCTGGTGCAGTTTGAACAACCTGGAGCTCAACGCTCTAAAGACAGTGGAGATGGTTGTGGATTTCCGGAAGAATGCAGCCCCACCAGCCCCCATCACCCTGTGTGACTCCCCCGTCGACGCGGTGGAGTCCTTCCTCTTCCTGGGCTCCATCATAACCCAGGACCTCAAGTGGGAGCTGAACATCAGCTCCATCACCAAGAAGGCTCAGCAGAGGATGTGCTTCCAGAGGCAGCTGAAGAAATTCAACCTGTCAAAGACGATGATGGTGCACTTCTACACAGCCATCATTGAGTCCATCCTCTGCTCCTCCATCACGGTCTGGTACGCTGCAGCCACTGCCAAGGACAAGAGTAGGCTGCAGCGCATCATCCGCTCTGCTGAGAGGGTGATTGGCTGCAATCTGTCGTCCCTCCAGGATTTGTTCGCTTCAAGGACCCTGAAGCGAGCAAGAAAGATTGTAGCCGACCCCTCTCACCCTGGACACGAACTGTTTGTGCCACTTCCATCTGGCAGGAGGCTGCGGTCCATCAGGACCAAGACCTCCCGACACATGAACAGCTTCTTCCCTTCCGCAGTCGGGCTCATTAACAGAGCCCGGGACCCACACTGACTGTCATCCCCAGGAAAAATTCCTACCGGTCACTCCCCTGCATCCCTTCGATCCGTATTTCACTCGACACTACACTACACATCTTACTTGTTTATAGTCCTGTTATCGGTTCGTTTGTGCACTTTATTTTATATTTCACTTTATTTTATATTTCATCCTTATTCTATGTTTCACTTTATTTTATATCCCAATATTAATATTATTTTGTTTCTACTTGCACTGATTGTTGTTGTTGTTGATTGTTAAATGTTAAGCACCTTCCCGTCATGTCAAATTCCTTGTATGTTCAACATACCATGGCAATAAACGGTTCTGATTCTGATTCTGATTACTCCCAACAAACCAACACCTCACACTGAGTCACATGACCTCACTTCCTCCTCTGTGCTGCGCTTCCTGTTTATATTTCTCATCTCTTGTTATAATGATATCACTTCTCCGACTCGTTCAGAGAATAAAGTCAGATTGTGGTTCTGATCTGGATCATAAAGACAAAGAGATGTGAGGAGACACTTAAAGTCACAACATACACTGAATGCACCTGCTGTCTACACACACACACACACACACACACACACACACACACACACACACACTGTCAGACCTCAGGCTGTGTGTATTTTCTCTTTGTGTGTTTGATTGATGTGTGTGTGTGTTAGAGCTCAGCTGGAAGTGTTTGTCCATCTCCCATCAGGAGCCTCATGCAATATTAATCACACACACACACACACACACACACACACACACACACACACACACACACGAATGAATGCATGGATGTATTGTCACATGAGGTCACACACACACACATACATGTTTTACCAGCAGTTTGTTGTATCACAGATAAGATGATGCTGATAAAACACACACACACACACACACACACATACTTTGTGGTTACCATGACGACCTGAACAGTTTATGATTCTGACATGCTGTGACCTGTCAGCTGTGAACCAATCAGACGACAGAGAACCAACAGAAAGTTGAGTGTCACCGATACAGCTGATCAACAGCGTCTTTGTGTTCATGTGGAGAGCAGGAAGCATGTGTTACATTTTAGCCTCCAGGATGTTTCTACATTTAATGTTCATATTTAGCAGCTGCTTCCCATCATGCACAGGGGCAC
The DNA here is from genome assembly GCF_910591455.1 of Pholis gunnellus. Classification (NCBI taxonomy): domain Eukaryota; kingdom Metazoa; phylum Chordata; class Actinopteri; order Perciformes; family Pholidae; genus Pholis; species Pholis gunnellus. Next base: position 151,300 of record NC_136536.1, on the reverse strand, counting down.
ACAGTGGAATTATTAAACCACCCACAACCGCAGCTGATGGAGGAGAATCAAAGAGACGGATGAGCTGTGGGACTCCATCTCCATCCAGGATCTTATCAGACCTCAGAGAGTTTCATCAGCAGAAATGTTACTGATATGGACAAGCCACATGGCGTCCATGTTTGTTTTGGTACAAGAACACGTGATAGTTGGCGTCCATGTTTGTTTTGGTACAAGAACACGTGATAGTTGGCGTCCATTTTTGTTTTAGTACAAGAACATGTGATAGTTGGCGTCCATGTTTGTTTTGGTACAAGATCACGTGATAGTTGGCGTCCATGTTTGTTTTAGTACAAGAACACGTGATAGTTGGCGTCCATGTTTGTTTTAGTACAAGAACATGTGATAGTTGGCGTCCATGTTTGTTTTGGTACAAGATCACGTGATAGTTGGCGTCCATGTTTGTTTTGGTACAAGAACACGTGATAGTTGGCGTCCATTTTTGTTTTGGTACAAGATCACGTGATAGTTGGCGTCCATGTTTGTTTTAGTACAAGAACATGTGATAGTTGGCGTCCATGTTTGTTTTAGTACAAGAACATGTGATAGTTGGCGTCCATGTTTGTTTTGGTACAAGATCACGTGATAGTTGGCGTCCATGTTTGTTTTGGTACAAGAACACGTGATAGTTGGCGTCCATGTTTGTTTTAGTACAAGAACATGTGATAGTTGGCGTCCATGTTTGTTTTGGTACAAGATCACGTGATAGTTGGCGTCCATGTTTGTTTTGGTACAAGAACACGTGATAGTTGGCGTCCATTTTTGTTTTAGTACAAGAACATGTGATAGTTGGCGTCCATGTTTGTTTTGGTACAAGATCACGTGATAGTTGGCGTCCATGTTTGTTTTAGTACAAGAACATGTGATAGTTGGCGTCCATGTTTGTTTTAGTACAAGAACATGTGATAGTTGGCGTCCATGTTTGTTTTGGTACAAGATCACGTGATAGTTGGCGTCCATGTTTGTTTTGGTACAAGAACACGTGATAGTTGGCGTCCATTTTTGTTTTAGTACAAGAACATGTGATAGTTGGCGTCCATGTTTGTTTTGGTACAAGATCACGTGATAGTTGGCGTCCATGTTTGTTTTAGTACAAGAACACGTGATAGTTGGTGTCCATGTTTGTTTTAGTACAAGAACATGTGATAGTTGGCGTCCATGTTTGTTTTGGTACAAGATCACGTGATAGTTGGCGTGCGTCCATGTTTGTTTTGGTACAAGAACACGTGATAGTTGGCGTCCATGTTTGTTTTGGTACAAGAACACGTGATAGTTGGCGTCCAAGTTTGTTTTGGTACAAGAACACGTGATAGTTGGCGTCCATGTTTGTTTTGGTACAAGAACACGTGATAGTTGGCGTCCATGTTTGTTTTGGTACAAGAACACGTGATAGTTGGCGTCCATGTTTGTTTTGGTACAAGAACACGTGATAGTTGGCGTCCATGTTTGTTTTGGTACAAGAACACGTGATAGTTGGCGTCCATGTTTGTTTTGGTACAAGAACATGTGATAGTTGGCGTCCATGTTTGTTTTGGTACAAGAACACGTGATAGTTGGCGTCCATGTTTGTTTTGGTACAAGATCACGTGATAGTTGGCGTCCATGTTTGTTTTGGTACAAGAACACGTGATAGTTGGCGTCCATGTTTGTTTTGGTACAAGAACACGTGATAGTTGGCGTCCATGTTTGTTTTGGTACAAGAACACGTGATAGTTGGCGTCCATGTTTGTTTTGGTACAAGAACACGTGATAGTTGGCGTCCATGTTTGTTTTGGTACAAGAACACGTGATAGTTGGCGTCCATGTTTGTTTTGGTACAAGAACACGTGATAGTTGGCGTCCATGTTTGTTTTGGTACAAGAACACGTGATAGTTGGCGTCCATGTTTGTTTTGGTACAAGAACACGTGATAGTTGGCGTCCATGTTTGTTTTGGTACAAGAACACGTGATAGTTGGCGTCCATGTTTGTTTTGGTACAAGAACACGTGATAGTTGGCGTCCATGTTTGTTTTGGTACAAGAACACGTGATAGTTGGCGTCCATGTTTGTTTTGGTACAAGAACACGTGATAGTTGGCGTCCATTTTTGTTTTGGTACAAGAACACGTGATAGTTGGCGTCCATGTTTGTTTTGGTACAAGAACACGTGATAGTTGGCGTCCATTTTTGTTTTAGTACAAGAACACGTGATAGTGTTATGGTGTGATTTGAGGGGTCCTCACAGTACTTAATGTTATTTCTGGTGAATTTTCTGTTGATCCTTCTCTCCGATTGTCAAACACTAAAACGTTGTGATGTTGGTTTGTTTTTGCAGCTTTCAGTTGTTGTTGGACTGGTTTCAGTTTCACATGCAGTAACAGAAACAGTGTTTTATAGACCTAGACAGTCAGAGGTGTGTGGTGTCCTTCAGATGAAACCATAAAATACCGATTTACTACCCCCCCCCTCTCTCTTCCTCTCTCTTTCTCTTTCTCTCTCTAACTTCACGCCTCAAACCAGTGATTAAATATTAATGATTCTAACCCCACCCACATCTTTATCTGTAAATCTAAGCCCCGCCCCCTCTATTCCCGCTGGGACTCTCTGTGTCTGAATCTCTCTCTCTCTCTCTCTCTCTCGCCCTCTCTCTCTGAGTCTGAATGTCTCTCGCCCTCTCTCTGACAGAACAATGTGTCGTTCACAATAATGGGATTACAGCCATCCAACCGGCTGCTCTCTCTCTCTCTCTCTCCTGTCATCCCCCCTCTCTGTCTCTCTCTCCATCTGTCTATTGGTAGTCATTCATCCCCCTCTCTCTCTCTCTCTCTCTCTCTCTCTCTCTCGGTGTTCAGGTTCTTTCCGTTCTTGCCGTCATTATTTTTTGGAATGAAAGACAGACGGACTGTTTCCTGAATGAAGTAAGTCTCTCTCTCTCTCTCTCTCTCTCTCTCTCTCTCTCTCTCTGTGATGAGACTTTGATTGACAGCTGACTCTCCTTAATTGCGCTGTGATTGAATTAGCAGTGATGAGACGGTGGTAGAGACGTGAAGAAGTTCTGCTGCTTCTGAAACGTTCCTGTTCATCATTTCAGATCTTAAAGGTTCTGACAGACGTCTGTCTTTGAGAACATCTTTAACAAATATTAGTAATGATGTCATAAAACTAGAAAAGACATTTACAGCAAAGGGAACCAGTGAGGAATAGAATGTGTCTGATCGGAGGCTCACGGAGGAAGTAAAGCGTTCTGTATCAATGTTTTCACTCATCGTCATCGGTTCTTCATCACTGATGAACATGAGAGCAGCTGGTTGAACTGTAATTATCGTTTGTATTTAAAATGTTAAAGTATCAATGACAGAAAAGGAAATACTCAAATAAAGTACCTCAAATACTTCATAACTCTAAATATCACCTTCATTGTATTATTTGATGTCTTTATGAGACGAGTGAGACAAAAAGAGGCCGATGACGTTCAACTCGTTATTAAATATTAATAAACATGATTTACCTGTTTAACCACCGAACCACTGAAGACCATCAACGGCTCATTCTGTTAGTGAGTCAGTGAGGAGGACCAGTGAGGAGGACCAGTGAGGAGGACCAGTGAGGAGAACCAGTGAGTTAGACCAGTGAGGAGGACCAGTGAGGAGGACCAGTGAGGAGGACCAGTGAGGAGAACCAGTGAGGAGAACCAGTGAGTTAGACCAGTGAGGAGGACCAGTGAGGAGGACCAGTGAGGAGGACCAGTGAGGAGAACCAGTGAGGAGGACCAGTGAGGAGAACCAGTGAGTTAGACCAGTGAGGAGGACCAGTGAGGAGGACCAGTGAGTTAGACCAGTGAGGAGGACCAGTGAGGAGGACCAGTGAGGAGGACCAGTGAGGAGAACCAGTGAGGAGGACCAGTGAGGAGAACCAGTGAGGAGGACCAGTGAGGAGGACCAGTGAGTTAGACCAGTGAGGAGGACCAGTGAGTTAGACCAGTGAGGAGAACCAGTGAGGAGGACCAGTGAGGAGGACCAGTGAGGAGAACCAGTGAGGAGGACCAGTGAGGAGGACCAGTGAGGAGAACCAGTGAGTTAGACCAGTGAGGAGGACCAGTGAGGAGGACCAGTGAGGAGGACCAGTGAGGAGGACCAGTGAGGAGAACCAGTGAGGAGAACCAGTGAGTTAGACCAGTGAGTTAGACCAGTGAGGAGGACCAGTGAGGAGAACCAGTGAGTTAGACCAGTGAGTTAGACCAGTGAGGAGGACCAGTGAGGAGAACCAGTGAGGAGGACCAGTGAGGAGGACCAGTGAGTTAGACCAGTGAGGAGGACCAGTGAGGAGGACCAGTGAGGAGGACCAGTGAGGAGGACCAGTGAGTTAGACCAGTGAGGAGGACCAGTGAGGAGGACCAGTGAGGAGGACCAGTGAGTTAGACCAGTGAGGAGGACCAGTGAGTTAGACCAGTGAGGAGGACCAGTGAGGAGGACCAGTGAGGAGGACCAGTGAGGAGGACCAGTGAGTTAGACCAGTGAGGAGGACCAGTGAGTTAGACCAGTGAGGAGGACCAGTGAGGAGGACCAGTGAGTTAGACCAGTGAGGAGGACCAGTGAGGAGGACCAGTGAGGAGAACCAGTGAGGAGGACCAGTGAGTTAGACCAGTGAGGAGGACCAGTGAGTTAGACCAGTGAGGAGGACCAGTGAGGAGGACCAGTGAGTTAGACCAGTGAGGAGGACCAGTGAGTTAGACCAGTGAGGAGGACCAGTGAGTTAGACCAGTGAGGAGGACCAGTGAGTTAGACCAGTGAGGAGGACCAGTGAGGAGGACCAGTGAGTTAGACCAGTGAGGAGGACCAGTGAGGAGGACCAGTGAGGAGAACCAGTGAGGAGGACCAGTGAGTTAGACCAGTGAGGAGGACCAGTGAGTTAGACCAGTGAGGAGGACCAGTGAGGAGGACCAGTGAGGAGGACCAGTGAGGAGGACCAGTGAGTTAGACCAGTGAGGAGGACCAGTGAGGAGGACCAGTGAGGAGGACCAGTGAGGAGGACCAGTGAGGAGGACCAGTGAGGAGGACCAGTGAGTTAGACCAGTGAGGAGGACCAGTGAGGAGGACCAGTGAGGAGGACCAGTGAGGAGGACCAGTGAGGAGGACCAGTGAGGAGAACCAGTGAGGAGGACCAGTGAGTTAGACCAGTGAGGAGGACCAGTGAGGAGGACCAGTGAGGAGGACCAGTGAGGAGGACCAGTGAGTCACTAAAATGAGGTCCACTTTACCAGTTGCAACATTATATAGAATAATGATTCTGTAATTATGAGTCCTTCATTATTATGAATGCTTTGTAGTATTACTACACTGTGGTATTGTATTAGTACTTTTATTGTGAGTAATTGTACTGGTCTGGAGGTTTGTGTTCAGCTGGAGGTCAAGAGGGTCCAGATGAGTCCTGTTGTTGTTGGTTTTGTATCCAGTGAATGAACATGAGGACTCCCCCCCCCCCCCCCCCTCTGTCAGTACTGTACCCCCCTCTGTCAGTACTGTACCCCCCTCTGTCAGTACTGTACCCCTCTCTGTCAGTACTGTACCCCTCTCTGTCAGTACTGTACCCCCCTCTGTCAGTACTGTACCCCCCTCTGTCAGTACTGTACCCCCCTCTGTCAGTACTGTACCCCTCTCTGTCAGTACTGTACCCCTCTCTGTCAGTACTGTACCCCCTTCTGTCAGTACTGTACCCCTCTCTGTCAGTACTGTACCCCTCTCTGTCAGTACTGTACCCCCTTCTGTCAGTACTGTACCCCCTTCTGTCAGTACTGTTTACTACAGTGAGTTTGTTACATGTCTGTGAACATTGAGGTGTGTTAACAGCGTGGATGTGAGGTGGAGGTGAACACCTGTGATCAGCTGATCAAACCCACTCACACACACACTGATAATTGAAGAGGAGGCTGCAGTGATAATGTATTCGTACACACCCAGAAACACACACACACTCAGAAAGATGTGTGTCTGAGGGAAATGTGCGAACAAGCAGTGAGAGGTGATGGGCGGTAATGATATTGATGCTAATTCCTTCACTGTGTGTGTGTGTGTGTGTGTGTGTGTGTGTTGTAGTGTTTGAGTGTAGTTATTAATATTTAATGTTTGCAGTGATCAGTATTCAATTTATGGAGGGTTTGTTCAGATCAACCTGCTGCAGAGAACCCTGCAGTAGAATACAGTAGAATACAGTAGAAACTCTGACAGTAGAATACAGTAGAAACTCTAACAGTAGAATACAGTAGAAACTGACAGTAGAATACAGTAGAAACTCTAACAGTAGAATACAGTAGAAACTCTAACAGTAGAATACAGTAGAAACTGACAGTAGAATACAGTAGAAACTCTAACAGTAGAATACAGTAGAAACTCTAACAGTAGAATACAGTAGAAACTGACAGTAAAATACAGTAGAAACTGACAGTAGAATACAGTAGAATACAGTAGAACTGGTTCTGAACCTCGTGTGACGTCTGTATAATGAAACAGATGTTTATGCTCACTCAGCTTTGCTGAATCCAAAATGAATGAATTCATATTTCTTCACCACAGGTTCATCTTTATTCAGTATTATTAAATATAGCATCAATATTACACGTTCCTTATAGATAATGTTGTAGAACACGGTGGTCTTCTCGTGATGATGTCATCATGGCGTGCTGGTTTTCATCATGCTTTGCTTGAATTCTTTGTATCGTTTGTAGATCTGAGGTCAAAGGTCAAAGGCAGTGAAACTATTTCAATGAAGAAACCGGTGACAGTAAAACGAGTTCTACTTCTTTAGGGTACAACGTTCTTTGTCTTTGTCACAGGTTTACACACATTATATATACGTATTATATTAAATTACATATATTATATTACATGTTTAAATTAGAAGAAGAAGAAAAAAGAAACATATTTCTGACTTTGGTTTGGTGGGAATGAAGGTAGTGGTGGTGATGTTCTAAACCAGCAGAACAGCGGTCCTGTGACCCTCTTTAGATAAAATATTGCAATGCTTTAATGAAGATAAAGCAAATAAAAGTGCAGTTCCTCCGTTCTGGATCAACGTGGTCCTCAATGAGTTCCTGGACGTTGTTGATGATCCTCACTGTTCCTTTGAGAGAAGAGACGTTTACATCCTTTAATTCTTTTGATGTTTCCCTCCTGCAGGCTGAGCCTCTGCTGTTATTCACTTATTATTCTGATCTTCTGTCCTGGATTCAACCTAACGGAATCTCTAATTCTTCTTATTCTAATCTGATCCTCCTGTCAAACATCTCTGTGTGTGTGTTTATATCTGCTGTCAACACAAGAAGCTTTAATCCAGATTAGAGACGGAGAGGCAGGAATAGCAGCTACAAGACAAACGGGCTCTAAAGGTTCTGTGTTCTAAACCCGACACACTGAAAAGAGGAATTAACTCCATTCAGAACACAACGACCCAGAATCTAACGGAAACCGCTCCAAACGAGACAAAGAGACCTGCTGAGGACCAAGAGAAGTCTGTTATTGTGTCCCACATGAGTCCACATGAGTCCACATGAGTCCACATGAGTCCACATGAGTCCCACTGCTGGAGCTTCAGAGTGACTGCAGCTCTGATGTAGAAGGTCCAGTAGTGACCTCTTTCATCAGACACTGGTACCCTGAATGGATCCTGTATCAGACCTTTATATGAGGTCTTCAAAACTCTAAAGTGAGTTCTCTTCATGAAGTTCTTGTTGAGATCTATCAGGAGCGCGTTTGGTTATCAGCAAATATGAAAAACTAAATGTTTGACATCAATAGAATTATTAATGTCAGTAAGATTCTTAACAGTTATTAATAATAACGGGGCACCACCCTGAGATCAGGGACCAGGACCCAAACTATAAACTATAAACTACTATAAACCGGGTCCTGCAGGCCCATGGAGTCTTTCTGGATTCTGTTGTAAATGTTGGATCCAACCTGAAAGAGGAACATGTGGTTCCTTTAAACCTGTAGAGCTGGAAGTGAAGCAGGACCTCATGTGGTCCGGACTTTCAGACTTTTCAATTTGATCCAAATCAAAATTACAGGTGTGAAACCTCCCTGGACCAGACAGGACCAGACAGGACCAGACAGGACCAGACAGGACCAGACAGGACCAAACAGGACCAGACAGGACCAGACAGGACCAGACAGGACCAAACAGGACCAGACAGGACCAAACAGGACCAAACAGGACCAGACAGGACCAGACAGGACCAGACAGGACCAAACAGGACCAGACAGGACCAGACAGGACCAAACAGGACCAGACAGGACCAGAGGGCCAAACAGGACCAAACAGGACCAGACAGGACCAGACAGGACCAGACAGGACCAGACAGGACCAAACAGGACCAGACAGGACCAGACAGGACCAAACAGGACCAGACAGGACCAGACAGGACCAGACAGGACCAAACAGGACCAGACAGGACCAAACAGGACCAAACAGGACCAGACAGGACCAGACAGGACCAGACAGGACCAAACAGGACCAGACAGGACCAGACAGGACCAAACAGGACCAGACAGGACCAGAGGGCCAAACAGGACCAAACAGGACCAGACAGGACCAGACAGGACCAGACAGGACCAAACAGGACCAGACAGGACCAAACAGGACCAGACAGGACCAGACAGGACCAAACAGGACCAAACAGGACCAAACAGGACCAGACAGGACCGGATCACTGTGAAACATGGTTTAGTGTGTTTCTGGTTTCAGAACTTGTTTGGGGATGTAGACGAATTACAGGAAGTTCTAGAAGAAGGAAAAACAACAAGAACAACAAAAGGAGGTGGTAGCTCATGAGGACTGGGTTTATATGGAGATCTGGATCACGTTCAGGAACACCTGAACCTCATTGAACCACAACCAATAATATCTTGAACATGCCACGCCCCTTCGTCTCCATGGCAACCACGGCAATGAGAGAGGATGAGGTGTTTGTGTTTAAATGGCTCATTGTGTCACCACGGCAACAAATTGACTTCCTGTTGGGATGATGATGATGATGATGAAGGTGTGTGTACAGTCTGCTCTGTGACTCACACAAACTGAAAAATGCCCTTTTGGAAAATCTTATTTTCTGACAACTGTGACACACACACACACACACACATTACATCACAGCGGGTGTGTGTGTGTGTGTGTGTGTGTGTGTGTGTCACAGTTGTCACTTTCCCTCGTCCCTATCCTCATCTCTCTGAGCACCGAAAAATATTCATGAGCTCACCAGGGGAGTGTGTGTGTGTGTGTGTGTGTGTGTGTGTGTGTGTGTGTGTGTGAATAATAATAAAGCAGAACAAACGACAAAATAATCCTGAAGCAGGAAAAAAGACAAAGAAGGAAAAGTAAGAAAAACAAAGACAAAGAACTGAGTCACATGGAAGTACTGCATATAGTACTGATTACTTCTTATAGATATTACTGCATGTAGTACTGAGTTATTCTAATGATATTATCCAGTCTAGTACTGAGTACTTCTACTGAGTAATCACAGTATTGCGTGTGGTACTTGGTACTTATAAATGCCGTGTTCACACCAAACGCGATGAACGCGGCGCGAATCGCGTTAATCGCGTCATTCGCGCCGCCGGTCTCCGGCGACTATTTGTGTTCATTCGCTGAATCGCGCTGGACGTGCCGGAGAGGGGGCGTGGCTTATCGGCCTGAAAGCCGTTCAACTGTCCGCCATCAACATGGAAAAATCACCTCTATTTCTGCCTAGTACGTGTTGTGGAAGTCCAGATATCACGGGGAACTAAACGCCGTCATGTCTGGTTCATAACATAGTCCAGAGGAGCTCCGTGGATTTCATCGAGCTCACTGTGTCTAGCGAGCCACACGTCTGTTTACTACAGCTGTATGAACACACAATAAACTGACTTGGCTGTGATTTAACGGCAATAAACCGACAAAAAGGGACTCAGAAATAACTACGTAATGATGCCCATTTGTACTTGTTTTCTCAATGGAGCTCAGATTGATCGGTGCTAGGCTATGCTAACATTGTAGCAGCTCCATCAACACTCACAATAACGTCATCTAGACGTAAATACGGCAGCGTCTGTTCATAGTTTGCACCGTATGGTTTACACACACACATGTATACACATAGTTTGGTCTCTTTGATGTGAGGGATCGTAGAGCTCTGGGTGAACACAGACGGATACAGGATTTATTTCCTGATTCAACAACGGCAGGAAGTCACTGATGACAGGAGAAACATCTCAATGCTGATAGGCTATCGCGCCACAGCGTCACGCCATTTTTTCGGTTGGAAGTTAATGCTTTGTTTTTTTATCCGATTAATAAATTAATCGAAGAAGTAATCGACAGATTAATCGATTATTAAAATAATCGTTAGTTGCAGCCCTGCTCTGTTCAGTACTTATTATGTCCAATAGATAGTTCTGTGTGTTAGTGATCTAACCTCATGTCATCTCATGACCTCATGTTATCTCATGACCTCATGTTATCTCATGTTATCTCATGACCTCATGATCTCATGTTATCTCATGACCTCATGATCTCATGTTATCTCATGACCTCATGTTATCTCATGACCTCATGATCTCATGTTATCTCATGTTATCTCATGACCTCATGATCTCATGACCTCATGATCTCATGTTATCTCATGTTATCTCATGACCTCATGTTAACTCATGACCTCATGATCTCATGTTATCATATGACCTCATGATCTCATGATCTCATGTTATCTTATGACCTCATGTTATCTCATGACCTCATGATTTCATGTTAACTCATGACCTCATGTTATCTCATGACCTCATGATCTCATGTTATCTCATGACCTCATGATCTCATGTTATCTTATGACCTCATGTTATCTCATGACCTCATGATCTCATGTTATCTCATGACCTCATGATCTCATGTTATCTTATGACCTCATGTTATCTTATGACCTCATGTTATCTCATGACCTCATGATTTCATGTTAACTCATGACCTCATGTTATCTCATGACCTCATGATCTCATGTTATCTCATGACCTCATGATCTCATGTTGTCTTATGACCTCATGTTATCTCATGACCTCATGATCTCATGTTATCTCATGACCTCATGATCTCATGTTATCTCATGACGTCATGATCTCATGTTAAATCATGATCTCATGTTAAATCATGACTTCATGCTGTATGTCATCTCTCTCTGGTCTTCATCATGTCCTATGATGTGCTACTTCAGTAGATTAGAACCAGCGGCTCTCTAGACATTCCCTCTGTGATATCAGTGTAAACTATTTATTCAACAAAACAACCAATAAGGAACATTGATAATGAACACTGACCACGCCCACATCTGCTGTGTGCAGGTCAGTTAGTTGGAGAACGACTGAGAGAAAGTAGGACACAGTGAGGGAGAGTCCCCAAGAGAAGAGGAAGAAACGAACAAAGAGAAGACATTTAACTGCACACACACACACACACTCTCACAGCTGTGTGTGTTGGAGTCTTTGGTGTCTTTGAAGAGTCAGCAGCAAACCACAGAGATAATATGGGGGTGGAGGTGTGTGTGTGTGTGTGCACGCACGCCTGAGGTGAGGCAGCCTATAATCATCACCTCGACGTGTTGAAAGCAGCCTGTTAATTTACATACAGAGAGGAAGTGGGGGGGGCAGGGTTTGAGGCACAAACTGCTACGTTTAACAAAGTAAACTGCTGAATGTTCAACAAAAACGCACCAAATAACACAGATTGATCAGCATCACTAAGCTTCAAACGTTTTGTTCCCCAGTTTATCTCGTCTCAGTGACGGCGTGTCAACAGACGCTACACACATACCGTCTTTTTAATAATAAAGTTTTGTCTTCACAGGAAGGTTCTAGGGGTTGTAGAGGATGTTACAGGGCCAGTTCACACCACTTCCACTAAAGGAGACAGTCTATCGTCTCCATAGCAACGACTTTCTGTACTTGGCTTATCAGGCTTTTTTTGCAGCTGATATTATTTGTAGCGTCTTAAAATGTGAATGATGGTGATGATACTTGCTCCAGTTTTATTTCCAGTGATGAAAGAAAGAAATATAAAAACTGAGAGGGCTGAGAATGTTGAGGCTGGAGACAGAGATCTCTCCTCACAGCACCTCCTCACAGCACCTCCTCTCATGTCACTGACCACCTGACTCTACTACGAGCTGATTGGCTGCTGAAACAGGTTACGACCCTTACCTTCTGAAACCAGCCTCAACCTCTCTAGTCTGGACTGGGCTTAATGGGGTCTGCTCCACTTCCATGTTTCCTTCAGAAGATACCGGAGGTCTTTGACGATGTTCCAGGTTGCTGAGGGGTTTCTAGTGATCCTTGGTTAGCGTAGTCCTTGAGGAGGTACCAGAAGACCACAAGTAGGTTCTAGAGGTTTTGGAGGTGGTTTCACTGGTTCATGAGAAGGTTTCAAAAGGTCTTGAAGGTCTCCGAAGAGACTGACTTGGCTCCTGAGAAGATGATGCTTAAAGGGGCTGGAATGTATATCCAGGATGTGCAGAACATCTTGGAAGACTGTGGCTCAATAGTAGAGCAAGTCGTCCTTCAATCAGAGGATCGGTAGATCGATCCCCGGCTCCGCTGGTTTATGTCGATGTGTTCTTGGGTAACCCCATATGAATGTTGTATGGATGTTAGTTAAAGTCCTGATGGGCAGGTGTTACCTTGCATAATAGCTCCTCCCATCAGGGTGTGAGCTGGTTCAACCAGGACCGGTTCCAAACGCTGGTGTGTGGCCGGATCTCATGTCATGTGCAGTTGGGTCTATTCTCTTATTTCTACAGTGTTTGATGAATAAAGGGCGTCTCATGCAACTGCAACGTGTCAACAGCAGCCATTTCTACCGAGAGGGTTTTGGCAACAGACGGGTCTTTGGACACCCTCTCATGAAGAGGTTCTTGCAGGGGGTCAGGAGACCAGTGATGAAGAGGTTCTTGCAGGGGGTCAGGAGACCAGTGATGAAGAGGTTCTTGCAGGGGGTCAGGAGACCAGTGATGCGGGCCTCCTCCTTCCCACAGAGGGAACTCCCTTTGAGCCTCTGGAGCCTCTCTGAAGGAGCTCTGCTGCTCGCACTGACCTCTATGTAGAGAGTCTGTGAACCAGCCGCCCTGTCAGACCATCTCAGAGGGGCTCCAAAGAACTTAAGTAGTTCTTCCTGTCCGTCTGGAACAACACAGAGCTGCTGGTCTTCTGGGTTTTTGTGTTTGTGTGCTCTTTGAGGGACAAGGGAAGCTGGTGTGCAGGATGTCTACTGCTTGTCTTTTGACCCCTGCAGGGCTGGGCGTGCTCAGAGGTTATTAAGAAGTATGTGAACCTCTAGCCGGTCAGGATCAGTGTGGTCCATCTGCCCCACTGTACCCAGACAGTCCAGTCGGAGGCGGAGCCTGTGAGTTTGAACCAAATTAAAGATATTGTAATCCCAGTTCTATGAACACAGGTGGAGCCTAACCCAAACCCACCAAGAGGCCTCGCCTCTACTACCTAAAGAGAGTGTAAGATAGATTCCTGTGCTCGTAGAACTTAAGATTCAGCTTTTACTTTCAGACAGACTGACAGACTGAGTTCAGCAGATCAAACATGAATTTATTTTCTCTTTCTGAGTCTTTTTCCTCATTTTTGAGTTTAACACTTCATCGCCTCCAGCTCTCTTTACACCCTCCCCCCCCGTCCTTCTTCTGTCCTTCTCAGATTCTCTTTGTTCCAACTTTAAACTCATTTTACTTTCTGACAACCTACAGCTGCCTGCCTGTCTGTCTGTCTGTCTGTCTGTCTGTCTGTCTGCCTGTTTGTCTGCCTGTCTGTCTGTTCAGCTCTATGAATTACAGATGAACCTCTCCCTCTCCATCAGGCTGAAGGAGGAAGTTATTACCATAGAGACACACTGACTCTGTGTGTGTGTTCCTGTGTGCGTGCGCCCTTGTGTGTGTGTGTGTGTGTGTCCTGAGGCCTCTCTGGGTGTTTCCCAGCATGCACTGGGGCGAGTTAGACAGAGAGTTTCTGAACCGACACGCAGCAGGAGGGAGGGATGGTCGAGCGAGCACGAGTTAATCAGGAGAGAGAGAGATGAATAGCGTTTTGTGCCAGAGGAACATGCAGCGTTTTCAATTCACTGTTCTCTGTCTGTTAACCAACAAACAACAACAACAACAAGAACCTGAATCAACACTCTGATTATTGATCACAAAGAGCCTCAGGTTTTACAGAGTAAACTCTTTTCTGCTCTGTCAGGCTCTTTGGTATCACATTAATTCAGTGTGGACATGAAAAATATATCTCATATCATATGAGATATATGAGGTATATGAGGTATATCAGATATATGAGGTATATGAGGTATATCAGATATATGAGGTATATGAGGTATATCAGATATATGAGATATATGAGGTATATCAGATATATGAGGTATATGAGGTATATCAGATATATGAGGTATATGAGGTATATCAGATATATGAGATATATGAGGTATATCAGATATATGAGGTATATGAGGTATATCAGATATATGAGGTATATGAGGTATATCAGATATATGAGGTATATCAGATATATGAGGTATATGAGGTATATCAGATATATGAGATATATGAGGTATATGAGGTATATCAGATATATGAGGTATATGAGGTATATCAGATATATGAGGTATATGAGGTATATCAGATATATGAGGTATATCAGATATATGAGGTATATGAGGTATATCAGATATATGAGATATATGAGGTATATGAGGTATATCAGATATATGAGGTATATGAGGTATATCAGATATGAGGTATATGAGGTATATGAGGTATATCAGATATATGAGGTATATGAGGTATATCAGATATGAGGTATATGAGATATGAGGTATATCAGATATATGAGGTATATCAGATATATGAGGTATATCAGATATATGAGGTATATGAGGTATATGAGGTATATCAGGTATATCAGATATATGAGGTATATCAGGTATATCAGATATATCAGATATATCAGATATATGAGGTATGATATTTAACTTTGATTCAGAAGAGCCTTGATGATCAAAAATCTCAGAATACTCCTAAAACAAAAAGGGTTTCTGAGTCTCGGTGGTTTCTGGTTGAAAGGAGTATATTTAAAGAAAAGACGAGTTTGAGTTTGAAGCTGATTAGGATCAGGAGAGTCTGAAGCACTTCCTCCTGGGGGTTCATCCTCTCTATATAGATATATACTATATATATATATATATATGTATACTGTATATTGTATATGGTTCACCTGCCAGGTGTGTTGACAGGTGAATCAGATCTCATATCAGTTTCTGCTTCTCTGAGAAGAATACACGTTTGAAGATGTCTTTTGTCTTTTGGAATCTTGAACAAAACAAAACATTTGAATGAATAAATTAACTTTATATATATATATCTGATGCTGTTTTAATACACATGCTGCTCTGCTGAGTTTACCATCTCTCTCTTTCTCTCACCTGTTACAGGTAAAGAGGAGCAGCCATGTTGGCCTCCTCCATCCCCCCATCACTGCTCCTCCTCCTCGTCCTCCTTCTCCCCCCCTCTATCTCCCACCCTGCTGATGTCATTGTGACCTCAGACGCCTTGGTGTGGTGGGTGGAGGAGCATGGAGCCCCCCTCTCTCACCTGGTGCTGGAGGCGGGGCATCTCTATGTGGGCGGAGTCAACCACCTGTACCAGCTGACCTCTGACCTGGAGGTGATGTCACACGTGAGGACCGGCCCTCACCTGGACTCCCCGGACTGCCTCCCCCCCATCGTCCCACAGGAATGCCCCTCGGCCACGCCCACTCACAACCATAACAAACTGCTGCTGGTGGAGGCGGGGCATGGGGCGGAGCCTGGGAGCCTGATTGTCTGTGGTTCACTCTTTCAAGGGATCTGTGATAAAAGGTAACTCAGTTTATATGATGTCGTCAGTTTGAAGCTGTTCCTCACACTGTCCAGGTGTTAGTACCTGTTATACCTGTTACTCTGTCCAGGTGTTAGTACCTGTTATACCTGTTGCTCTGTCCAGGTGTTAGTACCTGTGTGACCTGTTGCTCTGTCCAGGTGTTAGTACCTGTGTGACCTGTTGCTCTGTCCAGGTGTTAGTACCTGTGTGACCTGTTACTCTGTCCAGGTGTTAGTACCTGTGTGACCTGTTGCTCTGTCCAGGTGTTAGTACCTGTTATACCTGTTACTCTGTCCAGGTGTTAGTACCTGTGTGACCTGTTGCTCTGTCCAGGTGTTAGTACCTGTGTGACCTGTTGCTCTGTCCAGGTGTTAGTACCTGTGTGACCTGTTGCTCTGTCCAGGTGTTAGTACCTGTGTGACCTGTTGCTCTGTCCAGGTGTTAGTACCTGTGTGACCTGTTGCTCTGTCCAGGTGTTAGTACCTGTGTGACCTGTTACTCTGTCCAGGTGTTAGTACCTGTGTGACCTGTTGCTCTGTCCAGGTGTTAGTACCTGTTATACCTGTTCCTCTGTCCAGGTGTTAGTACCTGTTATACCTGTTCCTCTGTCCAGGTGTTAGTACCTGTTATACCTGTTACTCTGTCCAGGTGTTAGTACCTGTGTGACCTGTTACTCTGTCCAGGTGTTAGTACCTGTGTGACCTGTTGCTCTGTCCAGGTGTTAGTACCTGTGTGACCTGTTGCTCTGTCCAGGTGTTAGTACCTGTGTGACCTGTTGCTCTGTCCAGGTGTTAGTACCTGTTATACCTGTTGCTCTGTCCAGGTGTTAGTACCTGTGTGACCTGTTACTCTGTCCAGGTGTTAGTACCTGTGTCACCTGTTACTCTGTCCAGGTGTTAGTACCTGTTATACCTGTTCCTCTGTCCAGGTGTTAGTACCTGTGTGACCTGTTACTCTGTCCAGGTGTTAGTACCTGTGTGACCTGTTGCTCTGTCCAGGTGTTAGTACCTGTGTGACCTGTTGCTCTGTCCAGGTGTTAGTACCTGTGTGACCTGTTACTCTGTCCAGGTGTTAGTACCTGTGTGACCTGTTGCTCTGTCCAGGTGTTAGTACCTGTGTGACCTGTTACTCTGTCCAGGTGTTAGTACCTGTGTGACCTGTTGCTCTGTCCAGGTGTTAGTACCTGTGTGACCTGTTGCTCTGTCCAGGTGTTAGTACCTGTGTGACCTGTTGCTCTGTCCAGGTGTTAGTACCTGTGTGACCTGTTGCTCTGTCCAGGTGTTAGTACCTGTGTGACCTGTTGCTCTGTCCAGGTGTTAGTACCTGTGTGACCTGTTGCTCTGTCCAGGTGTTAGTACCTGTGTGACCTGTTGCTCTGTCCAGGTGTTAGTACCTGTGTGACCTGTTACTCTGTCCAGGTGTTAGTACCTGTGTGACCTGTTACTCTGTCCAAGTGTTAGTACCTGTTATACCTGTTCCTCTGTCCAGGTGTTAGTACCTGTGTGACCTGTTACTCTGTCCAGGTGTTAGTACCTGTGTGACCTGTTACTCTGTCCAGGTGTTAGTACCTGTGTGACCTGGTGCTCTGTCCAGGTGTTAGTACCTGTGTGACCTGTTACTCTGTCCAGGTGTTAGTACCTGTGTGACCTGGTGCTCTGTCCAGGTGTTAGTACCTGTGTGACCTGTTACTCTGTCCAGGTGTTAGTACCTGTGTGACCTGTTGCTCTGTCCAGGTGTTAGTACCTGTGTGACCTGTTGCTCTGTCCAGGTGTTAGTACCTGTGTCACCTGTTACTCTGTCCAGGTGTTAGTACCTGTTATACCTGTTCCTCTGTCCAGGTGTTAGTACCTGTTATACCTGTTGCTCTGTCCAGGTGTTAGTACCTGTGTGACCTTTCTTCTTCTCTTGTCTGTAGGAGTCTATCCAACATATCTCAGCTCCTCTATCAGACCTCTAACCCGGTGGACACTCAGTATGTCGCCGCCAACGACCCCCGAGTCTCCACCGTCGCCGTGGTGATAACCACAGAAAACAAACAGGAAGGAGGCGGGGCTAGCGGCGTGCTACACTTGATGCTGGTTGGTCGAGGCTACACCAGCAAAGGTCCCGGTGACATCCCACCAATCTCGACGCGGCGTCTGTTCCCGGTGCTGCCGCCCCGCCGTGCGTTCTCTCAGGAGGAGGAGCTTGGTAAACTGGTCGTAGGAAGTTACTCCGAGTACAACAACCACTTCGTGAAGGCCGTCGCCCACAACAACCACGTGTACTTCCTGTTCTCTCGGCGGGACATGTGGCACAAGAAAGAGTACCGGACCTACGCGTCCCGGCTCTGCTCCTCAGACCGAAGCTTCTACTCCTATGTGGAGGTTCCTCTGATGTGCAGCGGATACAACCTGGCTCAGGGGGCGGGGCTAGGGAGCCACGCAGGTGAGCCCGCTCTCTTCGTCGTCATGGCGGCGGGACAAGCGTCCACGCCCGTAGCGACCAATCGCTCTGCGCTGTGTGTTTATGGGATGGCGGAGCTGGACGCCATGTTGAGGCGAGCACAGGAAGTGTGTTACACTGAAGGAGGACGAGGCAGCGGAGGACAGGAAGAGGCTTACATCGAATACGCGGTTTCATCAAAATGTCTGAAGCTACCCAAGGTACACACACACACACACACATATACACACATACACAGACATATATACACACACACGCACACATACTTTTAGTGTGACATCATCATTGATCGATCACGTGCAGATTAACAGCTGGTTTGGTCAGAAATTGTCGCTGGTCACATCTGTCTCACTGCTGACCTTAATACTGTGTGTGTGTGTGTGTGTGTGTGTGTGTGTGTGTGTGTGTGTGTGTGTGTGTGTACGTGTGTGGTTTAGAGCTGTTATCTTCTGCAGCTGGATTTATCATCAGACAGCTGTCTCTCACACACACACACACACACACACACACACACACACACACACACACACACATGGTTGCAGCTGAAAGCGAAAGTTAAAATATTAAAATATCATCATATTAATGTGATAGATAAAGTGTCTTCTATAAGAAAACAAACATCTATCACTGTTATTAATAATAATATTAATTTAAACTAGTGCTGGGCAAGTTAACGCATTTAACACATTCATTAATTAACGCCGACAATTATTTTATCGCGCGTTAACGCATTTTCTTTTTTTATTATTAAGCGGACATTTTTAACACAAGTTAACCGGCCGACCAGCCGGCAGCGAGCGGTGAACAGCTGTTTGTGTGGCGTCTCCTCCGTCTCTTCCTGTTTCCTTCACCTACATTCCCCTGGGTCCTAAGTCCCTCCATGTACAGCTTCTCATCACCCTCTATGTACCAACGTACATTTATAACAAACACCACACATATTACGCTAATCAGCACTGCATAGTGTCTGACCAACATACCAACAATAATTCATTCAAAATGATTCATTTAAATTATGTTTTAGAGTTTTTAAAGTGTTTAGTTTGTAATATGTATAATAATCACATCGTTAATCGTTGCCCAGCACTAGTTTAAACACATTCATAGTCTGATTTACTACCAGCTGTTAAACTGTTACTTTCAACCTGAATTATGTGTTTAACTATTATAACAATAATGTTGTTTATAATAACAATAATAATGTTGTTTATGATAATAATGTTCTTGTTGTTGTTTATAACCAGAACTCTCTGTCAGAGTACCCCTGTGGGGGGGAACACACCCCTAACCCCATCGCCAGCACTGTGCCGCTGCAGGCCACGCCCACTTTCACCTCCACCACCCAGCTGACTGCCGTCACCACGGCAACGGAGGCTGGACACACCATCGCCTTCCTGGGAGATGGAGAGGGGCGACTGCACAAGGTAGCACTCTTTATGCTAAGTTAAGCTAACCCTTTCCCCTTCTTTCAGTCTTCATGCTAAGCTAGCTGTTTCACCTTCTTTCAGTCTTTATGCTAAGCTAAGCTAACCAGCTGCTTGCTGTAGCTTCATATTTACAGACATGGGAGTGCTTTTGTTGTTCTCGTCTCACAACTCGTCTCATTTGAGACGTGACATCACAGTATTGAGACGTGACATCACAGTATTGAGACGTGACATCACAGTATTGAGACGTGACATCACAGTATTGAGACGTGACATCACAGTATTGAGATGTGACATCACAGTATTATTGGTGTAATGGGTCGTCCTTCAGTCACTCTGTTTGGGGTTCAGTCCAGTGCTCCTGTTGGTCGGGAATTAAATGATGAGGTCATATTTAATGTCTGTATCTGAACGGTTTATAACTTCTCTGAATGATCAGCTGGGAACACTTATGCTGCGTTCACACCAGTGGTGGCCATCAGGGCCTGCAAAGCCTTCTCTGCTGGCCTAAACAGAATCACAAAGTTATAGCTATTTTATAATTTAATACTTTTCTAAAATACATTACATTTTTTCTTACATGTATTATAATTTATAAAGATATTTTTCCCATTATCTTATGTTCTCATTGCACAGCTACTGTGCTCCTCAGCTGCTCTGCTTCAGTGCAGCTTGTTTTAAGTAGAGCTTTGATCCAATCAGAGTTCACCTCTGTGTCTCTAGGTAGAAGAGAGGCCCCAGGCCTGCAGACTCACCAGTGAATCCATGTGCAGGTTAAGTGAATGGGGACGATGTTGTTGATTGGCATAGTCTTCAACCAATCAGATCTTTAGTTTGACATGTTGGGCGTATTCTTTGACGTGTCAGAGCTGCTAGCTGGCCTACAGCTACGTCAGCATTACGTGCAGCTCAGAGTCCAGGTGCAGCTCTGCCGTGAGGTGCAGAGTGAGCTGTGATTGGTCAGTGGTCGAGCACGTGACTAAAGTGAAACTTATGCTTGCTAGCAGAACTCAGGTTGTAGCAGTCAGAATTCAAGTGGAAAGTTATGCAACAAATTATGTCATTTTTAGTTTTTTTTACCGAGCTTTGTTTTTTTAACATCAAATGGTGGAAGGAGGAGGAGAAACGGATTTAGTGGCGGAGTTACTGGGAACGCTTTTCTCAAGAAGGACATTTCTGAACAAACTGGACAGTAAGAAACGACCCCACAGCTAGCAGCCCTGACCAGCCAGGAAAAGGATTTGTGCGCCACTTTCAGTCCGCAAACTATGAACGGTATTCCTGGCGGACAGGTTCGGAGAAGAGCTGTAAATTGTATTGCTGGGAATGATCTGTTATTTGCGACTGAACGTCTCGGTGTATGGAGCCATGCTGGATGTCGTAACCTGAGCTGCCTGAGTAAGGCCGCTACACGACACCAAAGTACGGCGGGACACGTACAAGCTACGGCGCTCTTGAAAACATTTGGAGGGACCCGAGTGGATCTCCAGATCAACGAACAAGTTCGCAGGGAAACGGAGCTCCACAACGAAAAAGTTAAGAAGAATAGGCAAATACTGAAAAGACTGATAGATAAATCAAGCGCCCTTTGTCGCTGTTATGGTGGACGAAACCACTGACGTGAGCAGTAGAGCGCAGCTGGCACGTTATGTGACAGATACCGGCGTCAAGGAAAGGTTTGTCAGATTTGACGACGTTGCCGGCAACAAGAGAGCCGATGACATTGCTGCTCTTCTCATCCGATTCCTGGAGGACCACGATTGTCTGGACAAAGTCGTGGCTCAGTGTTTTGATGGTCATGGCATCTGGACTTAATGGAGTGGAGGCTAAAGTGAAAGAGAAGGCTCCTCTGGCTTTATTTCTACACTGCTATGCCCATCGGCTGACTTCAGTGCTGACTCAAGGGTTCTCAACGCTGAGAGAATGTAGAATATTTTTATTTCTCCAGGTCCCCAAAGTGCTCACAGCTGCTCGACGAGATCTGCCAGCGGCGTCTTCCTGGTGTGGCACCAACACGGTGGCATTATAGCTCCAGACCGGTCAACACGGTCTTTGAAAAGAGAGCCGCCCTGCAGGAGCTTTTTCAGCACATTCTGGAGCACCATGACGAGTACGACGATGAATCTGTTCGCTGTGCTGACGGATACAAAGCCCACCTGGAGAACTTTGAGTTTTGTTTTTTGCTGTCCACTTTCCATGAGAGTTTTGAGTATTCGGATGTGCTGTTTGGAGTATAGAACAGAAAACTGGACGTACAGTTCTGTCGTTTGCTGACATTTTTGAGTCCACTGTGCGTGAAACAGGTGCCCCAAGTGCACGGAGAGCGCAGGGAAACATTGGTGCACGGTACCAGAAACTCCACAGCGATATCTTGGAACACATTCTTGCCCAGGTACGATATCGGTTCAAAGACCGCGAGAAGTTAACGTTCCTCTCCCTCCTCGACCCCCAGCAGTTTGAGGCATATCGGAAGAAATTCCCGGATTCGGCCTTCTCCAACCTAACGCAGAGTCACGGATCTCTGTTTGATGACCTGACACGGCTTAAAACAGAACTGACTGTCATGTACGCCATGGCTGACTCTGAAGGAAAAAGCCCTGCTGACCTGCTGGCTTTCCTTCAGCAGAAAGATCTGGTGGAGAGCTTGCGTCAACTTTACGCCCCGGCATGTTTGGCAGTGATGATCCCGATATCGACTGCGTCTGTCGAGCGGACATTTTCAGCCCTAAAAGGCATCAAAACTATTCCAGAAACGCAACTGGGGAGGCTCGGCTGTCATCACTGGCATCCATGGCAATCGAAATGCCAATCAGCGTTGAGATGTTTCTCCTGTCATCAGTGACTTCCTGCCGTTGTCGAATCAGGAAACAAATCCTGTATCCGTCTGTGTTCACCCAGAGCTCTACGATCCCTCATATCAAAGAGACCAAACTATGTGTATACATGTGTGTGTGTAAACCATACGGTGCAAACTATGAACAGACGCTGCCGTATTTACGTCTAGATGACGTTATGTTGAGTGTTGATGGAGCTGCTACAATGTTAGCATAGCCTAGCACCGATCAATCTGAGCTCCATTGAGAAAAACAAACATTAAAAAAGTTATTTATCTTGCGGAGAGAACTATCAAAACATGAATTCAGACTTTTTCCCAAATCAGCATCATTACGTAGTTATTTTGGAGTTTATTGCAATTAAATCACAGCAAAATCAGTTTATTTTGTGTTCATAGAGCTGTAGTAAAGAGCCGACGTTGTGGCTCGCTAGACACAGTGAACACAGCTCGATAGAATCCATGGAGCTCCTCCAGACTATGTAATGAACCAGACATGACGGCGTTTAGTTTCTCTGATATCTGGACTTCCACAACACGTACTGAGCAGGAAGAGGTGATTCTTTCCTTGGTTGATGGCGGAAATAAATTGCGGACAGTCGAACGGCTTCCAGGGCGTTAAAACACGCGCCCTCTCCAGGGAATTGACCACAAATGGTCCCCGGCGTGTTGCTGAGCGTTTGGTGTGAACACAGCATTAGACACACACACACAGACACACACACACACACACACACACACTGAACAGCAGTTTGTAGCCTGCAGCTCTTTATCAACAAAACAACGCGTACATAAACTGTGTGTGTGTGTGTGTGTGTGTGGACTAACATACGCTTAGCTTGGGGGGGTGGAGGAGGATGTCACAAGGGAACGTGCTCAGACTGTTGTTCATTGGTTATTGGTCCCCCAGGTGCACTATGGGTAACGACCCAGCAGGATGCCCCTGAAACATTCACTGTGTGTTAGTGTGTGTGTGATTAAATATTAACAGGAAGAATCAAGATTCTGTTTAACTCAAACAGGCTCCTTAACGCACATGTAACACACGCACATGTAACACACGCACATGTAACACACGCACATGTAACACACGCACATGTAACACACGCACATGTAACACACGCACATGTAACACACGCATATGTAACACACGCACATGTAACACACGCATATGTAACACACGCACATGTAACACACGCATATGTAACACACGCACATGTAACACACGCATATGTAACACACGCACATGTAACACACGCATATGTAACATAAACACACACACATATAACACACACATATGTAACACACACACACACAGTGAGATGCTCCTCATGGAGTCTGACATCAGCTGATCAGTGATCATGTGATTTGGAACAACAGCTCCACCTGGTGGCAGCAACCCTTCTTCTTCTGTGGTCTCTGTGATCACCACATATTGATTATCTGCTACACAAACAACATGATCACATATGTGTGTGTGTGTGTGTGTGTGTGTGTGTGTGTGTGTGTTGCAGGTGTTGGTGCGGTCTGATTTGTCAGGAGATCTGTACGGCAGCGTGTCAGTGGACAGTGGGAGTGTCATCAGAGCCGACCTCCTATTGGACGAGAACCAGCAGCACGTTTATGTGTTAACCAACAGAAGGGTGAGACAGCTTCCACCTGTCTCTCTGTCCCTCTCTTCTCCTGTCTGTCTCTCTGTCCCTCTCTTCTCCTGTCTGTCTCTCTGTCCCTCTCTTCTCCTGTCTGTCTCTCTGTCCCTCTCTTCTCCTGTCTGTCTCTGTGTATTTTATTTTATTTAAACATGAACATTAAATCAAACTGACCTCTGATCTGTTTCCTGTCTTTCAGCTGTCGAAGGTTCCTGTGTCCACATGTGAGAGACAGACAGACTGTCAGTCCTGTCTCTCTGTCAGAGACCCGTACTGTGGCTGGTGTGTCCTGGAGGGAAGGTAGGTCTGTGTGTGTGTCTGTCTGTGTGTGTGTCTGTCTGTGTGTCTGTCTGTCTGTGTGTGTGTGTGTCTGTGTGTGTGTCTGTCTGTGTGTCTGTCTGTCTGTGTGTGTGTGTGTCTGTGTGTGTGTCTGTCTGTGTGTCTGTCTGTCTGTGTGTGTGTCTGTCTGTGTGTCTGTCTGTCTGTGTGTCTGTCTGTCTGTGTGTGTGTCTGTCTGTGTGTCTGTCTGTCTGTGTGTGTGTCTGTCTGTGTGTCTGTCTGTCTGTGTGTGTGTCTGTCTGTGTGTCTGTCTGTCTGTCTGTCTGTGTGTCTGTCTGTCTGTGTGTCTGTCTGTCTGTGTGTGTGTCTGTCTGTCTGTGTGTCTGTCTGTCTCTCTGTCTGTCTCTCTGTCTCTCTGTCTTTAATAGTTCTGATGATGTCATATCTTTTGGGTCCAGATGTTCCCATGAACATCAGTGTCGTCGTCATATGCAGCCCAACCATTGGCTGTGGAGCTTTGAACCGACCAATCAGTGTGTGACAGTTCAGAGCCTGACGCCGGCCAATCAGAGCAAAGACGAGCAGACGCAGGTATGTTCACACCACCTGTACACAGGTGTGTGTGTGTGTGTGTGTGTGTGTGTGTGTGTGTGTTGATGAGTCACAGTACAGCGTAGCAGTGCAATCAATAATCAATAATCAATAATCAGACATGTTTATCTCCAAGGTAACGCTGTCTGTCGTCCAGCTTCCCGCCCTCACGGAGGCGGAGTCTCTGTCCTGCGTCTTTGGGCTCCTCCCACCTCAGCCCGCTGTCGTCACAGCAACAAGCATTACCTGTCAATCACCTGCTCCAGAACTCCTCCCACCCATGCTAACAGGAAGTGGTGAGTGAACAGCTGATGTTGATTAGTTGATTGTATACTACATACTCAATCGGTGTATGCATCCTGTGTGCTCGATCAGTATGTATTGATACTACATACTCAATCAGTATATACTGCTTACTACGTACTGCTTACTATATACTGCAAACTAACGTACTGCATACTAACGTACTGCATACTAACGTACTGCATACTACATACTGCATACTACATACTGCAAACTAACGTACTGCATACTAACGTACTGCATACTAATGTACTGCATACTAACGTACTGCATTCTACATACTCAATCAGTATATACTGCATACTACATACTCAATCAGTATATACTGCTTACTACATACTGCATACTACATACTGCAAACTAACGTACTGCTTACTACATACTGCAAACTAACGTACTGCATACTAACGTACTGCATACTACATACTCAATCAGTATATACTGCTTACTACATACTGCTTACTACATACTGCAAACTAACATACTGCATACTAACGTACTGCATACTACATACTGCATACTACATACTGCATACTAACGTACTGCATACTACAGACTGCATACTACATACTGCAAACTACATACTGCATACTAACGTACTGCATACTACATACTGCATACTACATACTGCATACTAACGTACTGCATACTACATACTGCATACTACATACTGCATACTACATACTGCATACTAACGTACTGCATACTACATACTGCATACTACATACTGCATACTAACGTACTGCATACTACATACTGCATACTACATACTGCATACTAACGTACTGCATACTACATACTGCATACTACATACTGCAAAC
>NC_136536.1:35000-117500 GCF_910591455.1 Pholis gunnellus | reverse complement strand
TTCTTTGTTAATAAAGAGTTTAATCTCACGTTGTTCAGCACATCCGTGTGTTTTAGTTCCAGTCAGAAGTTCTTCTGGATTCATGGACGCTAGTGAAGACAGTCGAGCCTCCTCAGTTGTGTTTCTTGAACACGTTTTAATGCGTTTGAGGCTGAACATGTCGCTCCACAGAGGCAGCAGATGTTGGGATCGTCACCGCCCAACATGTCACGCTAGCCCACTGACCAATCACGTAGCTGTAGGCCAGCTAGCAGCTCTGACACGTCAAAGAATACGCCCAACATGTCAAACTAAAGATCTGATTGGTTGAACACTATGACGATCAACAACATCGTCCCCATTCACTTAACCTGCACATGGATTCACTGGTGAGTCTGCAGGCCTGGGGCCTCTCTTCTACCTAGAGACACAGAGGTGAACTCTGATTGGATCAAAGCTCTACTTAAAACAAGCTGCACTGAAGCAGAGCAGCTGAGGAGCACAGTAGCTGTGCAATGAGAACATAAGATAATGGGGAAATATTTATATAAATTATAATACATGTAGTGTATTTAAGAAAAATGATTAAATTATCAAATAGCTCTAACTTTGTGATTCTGTTTAGGCAGAGAAGGTTTTGCAGGCCCTGACGGCTACCACTGCTACCACTACTACTAATACAACTGCTACTAGTACTACTGCTACTAATACTACCACTACTAATCGATTATTAAAATAATCATTAGTTGCAGCCCTTCAGCCAACACAACATCACTGACAAAGAAAGCCCAGAGCCGCCTCTACTTTCTCCGCAAACTGAAGAAGGCAAGAACCCCCCCACCCTTCATGTGCACTTTTTACCGAGGCCCCATTGAGAGCATCCTGGCAAACTGTACCACTGTGTGAGACTACAACAGGAAAGCCCTGCAGCGCATAGAGAACACAGCTGGAAGGATCATTGGTGCCTCACTCCCCTCACTCCCCTCCCTGCAGGACATATATGACACCCGCCTGAACCGCAAAGTGACCATGATTGTGCGCGACTCCAGCCGCCCCTCACACAGTCTCTTCAGCCTCCGGCCCTCTGGGAGAAGATACCGGAGCCTCGTGCTCGCACCACCAGACTCTCAAACAGCTTCGTCCAGCAGCCTGTTAGGAAGCTGAACTCTCTCCCTCCTCTCTTTAAGACCCCCCATGTCTGCTAAATACAGAATGATAGTTTTATATGTTGTCTCAAATGTTTTTTCTATCTGTTTGCACTTTATTATCTGGATTCACTTTATATGTTGGACTGGAGAGAAACGTTTTTTCAACTCTATGTTCGGTACATATTGAGAAATTGACAATAAAGCTGACTTTGACTTTGACTACTACTACTAATATTACTGCTACTAGTACTACTGCCACTACTAATACTACTGCTAGTACTACTGCTACTACTGTTACTAATACTAATACTACTACTTCTGCTAATACTACCACCACAGTTGAATGGATTGACTTTAAACTGTACTGTATACTTCCACCTGCTGAAAAATCTGATTGACAAGTGAACATTTTTTTTTTCTCTTCTTGTTTCCTCTCTTTCTGTCGTCTCCTCCTCTCCTTGTACCCTCTCCGTGATTGCTAATTTCCTCTCCTTGAATCCTTGTTCCCTCTCCTTGTCTTCTCTCAGTGTGGAGGAGGTCACTGACTCCCAGTTAGTGTGTCAGACTGGTCCCAGTAATCAGACTAAAGAGGTCAAACTTCGGGTTCTGTTCGGTAAAGCGGAGAAAACAGTTACCAAGGTTACCTTCCGTTACCTTGACAACCCGGTCATCACGGACGCCTCACCTGCAGAGAGCTTCTACGAGTAAGAACTGATCACCAATAATCAATCATCTAAGAACCTGATCACTAATAATCAATCATCTAAGAACTCATAACCAATAATCAATAATCTAAGAACCTGATCACTAATAATCAATAATCTAAGAACCTGATCACCAATAATCAATAATCTAAGAACCTGATCACCAATAATCAATCATCTAAGAACTGATCACCAATAATCAATCATCTAAGAACCTGATCACTATTAATCAATCATCTAAGAACCTGATCACTAATAATCAATCATCTAAGAACCTGATCACTATTAATCAATCATCTAAGAACCTGATCACCAATAATCAATAATCTAAGAACCTGATCACTATTAATCAATCATCTAAGAACCTGATCACCAATAATCAATAATCTAAGAACCTGATCACTAATAATCAATAATCTAAGAACCTGATCACTATTAATCAATCATCTAAGAACCTGATCACTATTAATCAATCATCTAAGAACCTGATCACTAATAATCAATAATCTAAGAACCTGATCACCAATAATCAATAATCTAAGAACCTGATCACCAATAATCAATAATCTAAGAACCTGATCACTATTAATCAATCATCTAAGATCCTGATCACTATTAATCAATCATCTAAGATCCTGATCACTAATAATCAATCATCTAAGAACTCATAACCAATAATCTAAGAACCTGATCACTAATAATCAATAATCTAAGAACCTGATCACCAATAATCAATAATCTAAGAACCTGATCACCAATAATCAATCATCTAAGAACTGATCACCAATAATCAATAATCTAAGAACCTGATCACTAATAATCAATCATCTAAGAACCTGATCACTAATAATCAATCATCTAAGAACCTGATCACTATTAATCAATCATCTAAGAACCTGATCACCAATAATCAATAATCTAAGAACCTGATCACTATTAATCAATCATCTAAGAACCTGATCACTAATAATCAATAATCTAAGAACCTGATCACTAATAATCAATCATCTAAGAACCTGATCACCAATAATCAATAATCTAAGAACCTGATCACCAATAATCAATCATCTAAGAACTGATCACTAATAATCAATCATCTAAGAACCTGATCACCAATAATCAATCATCTAAGAACCTGATCACCAATAATCAATCATCTAAGAACCTGATCACCAATAATCAATCATCTAAGAACCTGATCACCAATAATCTATAATCTAAGAACCAGATCACCAATAATCAATCATCTAAGAACCTGATCACCAATAATCAATCATCTAAGAACCTGATCACCAATAATCAATCATCTAAGAACTGATCACCAATAATCAATCATCTAAGAACCTGATCACCAATAATCAATCATCTAAGAACCTGATCACCAATAATCTATAATCTAAGAACCTGATCACCAATAATCAATAATCTAAGAACCTGATCACTAATAATCAATAATCTAAGAACTGATAACCAATAATCAATCATCTAAGAACTGATCACTAATAATCAATAATCTAAGAACTGATAACCAATAATCAATCATCTAAGAACCTGATCACCAATAATCAATAATCTAAGAACTGATCACTAATAATCAATAATCTAAGAACTGATCACTAATAATCAATAATCTAAGAACTGATCACTAATAATCAATAATCTAAGAACTGATCACTAATAATCAATCATCTAAGAACCTGATCACCAATAATCAATCATCTAAGAACTGATCACCAATAATCAATCATCTAAGAACCTGATCACCAATAATCAATCATCTAAGAACCTGATCACCAATAATCTATAATCTAAGAACCTGATCACCAATAATCAATAATCTAAGAACCTGATCACTAATAATCAATAATCTAAGAACTGATAACCAATAATCAATCATCTAAGAACTGATCACTAATAATCAATAATCTAAGAACTGATAACCAATAATCAATCATCTAAGAACCTGATCACCAATAATCAATAATCTAAGAACTGATCACTAATAATCAATAATCTAAGAACTGATCACTAATAATCAATAATCTAAGAACTGATCACTAATAATCAATAATCTAAGAACTGATCACTAATAATCAATAATCTAAGAACCTGATCACTAATAATCAATAATCTAAGAACCTGATCACCAATAATCAATAATCTAAGAACTGATCACTAATAATCAATAATCTAAGAACCTGATCACTAATAATCAATAATCTAAGAACTGATCACTAATAATCAATAATCTAAGAACTGATAATCAATAATCTAAGAACCTGATCACTAATAATCAATAATCTAAGAACTGATAACCAATAATCAATAATCTAAGAACCTGATCACTAATAATCAATAATCTAAGAACCTGATCACTAATAATCAATAATCTAAGAACTGATCACTAATAATCAATAATCTAAGAACCTGATCACTAATAATCAATAATCTAAGAACCTGATCACTAATAATCAATAATCTAAGAACTGATAACCAATAATCAATAATCTAAGAACCTGATCACTAATAATCAATAATCTAAGAACTGATAACCAATAATCAATAGTCAATAGTCATTACGTTTTAATCAGGTGATTACTTCCTGTCCTCAGAGGGGGGCGTGTCATCATGGTGACGGGCAAGAACCTGGGCGTTGTGCAGCAGCCAATCATATCGGTGTGGGTGGAGCCTCTGGAGGTCCAGAGGGTGAAGCGGAGAAGACGATTGGCTCTGCTCACTGCCAAGCAGCTGGTCTTCAACAGCACCATGACAACGGTGAGATCAACCAATCAGAGAGGAGAGTGGTCAGGACATCCTGACTAATGTCTGTCTCGCCTGTCTGTCTCTCCTGTCTCTCATGTCTCTCTGTCCACCTGTCTGTCTCTCATATCTCTCTGTCCCTGTCCACCTGTATGTCTTTTCACCTGTCTGTCTCTCCTGTCTCTCTGTCCACCTGTCTGTCTCTCATGTCTCTCCCTGTCTACTTGTCTGTCTCTCAGGTGTCAGAGCCCTGCTCCGTCCTGTCTTCCTCTCAGATGACCTGTCCGACTCCCAAAGTGACCCCAGAGGTCAAAGTGAAGGGCGTCTGGTTCCAGCTGGACAACGTCAGAGTCCACTATGAAAGCATCAAGGTACCTGTCTGTCTCTCTGCCTGTCTCTCTCTCTGATCAAGAGGAGGGGTTATTGCTGGTTCTGATAGACACCTGTCTCTCTCTCTCTGCATGTCTGTCTCTCAGGGTAAAAGCTTCACGTATTATCCGAACCCAGAGTTGTTTCCTCTGAACAGAGAAGCTCCAGACGTCCCGTATCGGTTTAAACCCGGAGGAGTGATTGCTGTGGAGGTAAAACTCTCTTTGTTCTCCTTGGTTCTCTGTGGTTCTCCTTGGTTCTCCTTGGTTCTCTGTGGTTCTCCGATAACAAATCAAACATGTCTGAGCTCTGTGTTTCCGTGGCGACCCTTAGGGTCTGGACCTGACCAGAGCCATCTCCAGACAGGAAGTGACGGCTCGACTTGGAGATCAGGAGTGTGACGTGAAAACTCTGGACAACACTCACCTGTACTGTGAACCTCCAGAGATCCAACCAATGAGTGTAGAGGACAGCAACGAGCTGCCCAGTCTCCAGGTAACACTTTATTAGTATGTTTCATTGTGACTGTAATCCTGCGGGCTTATTGTTTCTTTCGTGCAAAAACGTTGACGCGCTTCTCCTCACACAGCGTTAACAACACGAAAAAACGTGCGGCCTGATCGGTAATGGTGTGCTATGACTTTTCTCAGAGATTCGCTCAGCGGTTTTCCCGGAAAACGCGAAAAACGGAGCAACATTTCTCCATTCACTTGAATGGAGTTTTGGCGTGAAGAGAGCAAAAAAACCCACTGAACTCTAGTTTAAAACGTAGACAAAACGCTGCACTTTATTGAGCCACATGGGCATTCTGACAGCTGGCACAGTTCTCATGAAGTCACGATGAAGTCAGGTGTTTATATGAGATATGAGCTCATTAGTGCAGTTTAACACACACAGACAGTAGCTGAATCCAAAATGCAGAAAAGAGAGAAGCGATATCTCAATTGAACCTCAATGATACTACTGGTAATATTAGCGTGTGTATATATATATATATATATATGTATATATATATATATACATATTGCGACGTCTTCGGCCAGTAGCAGCCAAACTGTCAACATTTCTTGCGAAACGTTCTAGTTAATAATGTTGTTTATTATTATTATTAATATAATTATTAATTCTATTCTTATGGTTTTGATATGTGTCTCTCTCTCTCTGCCCGTCTGTCTCAGGTGTTCATGGGGAACCTGCGGGTGGACCTGGGTTTGGTTCAGTACGATAGTGACTCTCTGTCTGTCGTCCCATTGGCTGTTCAGATTGGTTTGGGGGCGGGAGCAGCTGTCATCATCCTGTCAGTGCTGGTCATCATCCTCATGTACAGGTAGATACCTGTCTGTCTGTCGGAGTTAAGTCCACCTGGAGTCAGGGGGATCTGAGGGGCCCCCCCAGCACTCGCCTCGGTCCTGATCCCACAGGCCTGGGTGGTTTCAACAATCAAAGTTTCTTGGCTCCCCTCCTGCGACAAGGTTGGCTGCAGCTCTCCACTCTCCTGGTGAAGTCCCCTATCAGGGTTTGATTCCCCATGTTGTCTTATCCAGAAGTGGGACGGGATTCGGGCCAGTTTTGGACCCTGAGGGGACTAAAATACAGGATGTTAACCATGCCGACGGTATAGCAGGCTGTTCTTGTGGGCCTCAAGGATCCCTATGTCCAGATACTGGTCTTGAATGGGGCCCAGGCATCTCACTCGCCCCCCACACCTTCACCAGGTGTATGGATGTGGTCTTGGGGCCCCTGCAGGGTATCAGGGTCCTGAAATACTGTGTAGGAGGAAGACTTGATTACTAACTTGTTTGTGTGTTTGTGTGCAGGAGGAAGAGTAAACAGGCTCTCAGAGACTACAAAAAGGTTTTGCTGCAGTTGGAAACTCTGGAGATCAACGTTGGAGATCAATGTCGCAAAGAGTTCACCGGTACACACACATTCAGTTCACCTCACAGTATTTATACAGCATCAAGTCCGAACAGGAGGTCTCTGGAGACTCGTCTCTGGTCTGGAATCTATTGACTCGTCAAACCTGAAACATTGAGGAATATTAATCTTAAGGGTCACATTTTATCTTTATATAACCACTTTAAAATGAAATCATCCATATTGTTTATTCTTTTCATGAATATAAAATCCACCCAAAGAGATGAAAACAGGAAGGGCTTCCTGTCCTCCACAGACCTGGTCTGTCCTGAATCTGGTTCCCTAAATGAGATAAAATAGTTTGCTACATCTCATCAAACCACCTGGACCTGTGAGAAACCTCTGGACAAACAGTAACCTATGTGTCCCAGACCCTGTCCCCCCTGCTCGTTTGGTAAAAGCAGTCCACTCTGAGGGACCCAATGCAGCCAGAAGTCCACTAAGAGGTCCTGTAGCCGGTGTGTGAGGCCTTTAGGTGGTTCCATGCAGGCCAGATTATTAAAGACCAGAGTCATGAATCTGTAAGACATCTGTGGCTTTAGCCGTTTCCATTTAGCCAATCTTCCCTCTATTTATTCCACCTGAGAACTTCCTTGACCCACTCACACATTAAAAGTCCGTCCTGGTGAGTTTGGGTCCAGCAGGAGTCGAACCAACAACCTTTCAGAGTTTCTAACTTGGACAGAGCGGCGTGAACGTCTTCTTCTTCTGCTTTTAGACCTGATGACAGAGATGATGGACCTGAGCAGTGATGTAGGAGGACCAGGACTCCCCCTGCTGGACTACAGGACGTATGCAGAGAGAGTCTTCTTCCCGGGTCAACAGGTGGCGCCGCTGAGCCGCCAGCTGGACCTGCCAGAGTCCAGGAGGCAGACTGTGGAGCAGGGCCTCCAGCAGCTCAACAACCTGCTCAACAACAGACTCTTCCTCACCAGGGTGGGTCATGTGACGCTGTCATGTGACGTTATCATGTGTCATGTGATGCTGCCATGTGACGTTATCATGTCTCATGTGACGCTGCCATGTGATGCTGTCATGTGATGCTGTCATGTGACGCTGTCATGTGATGCTGTCATGTGATGCTGTCATGTGACGCTGTCATGTGACGCTGTCATGTGATGCTGTCATGTGATGCTGTCATGTGATGCTGTCATGGGTCATGTGACGCTGTCATGTGACATTATCATGTGTCATGTGATGCTGCCATGTGACGTTATGTGTCATGTGACGCTGCCATGTGACGCTGCCATGTGACACTGTCATGCGAGGCTGATGGAACCTCTGGTCTCGGGGGGGGGGGGGGGGGGAACCTGCCGGACTGGCAGCTGACGGTGTGTTCTGTCTCCGTCTCTCAGTTCATCCACACTCTGGAGGCCCAGCAGGGGTTCTCTCAGAGAGACCGGGGTTACGTTGCCAGTCTTCTCACCATCGCCCTGCACGACAAACTGGAGTATTTCACCGAGGTGATGAAGAGTCTGCTGCAGGACCTGGTTCAGCAGTACGTCGCCAAGAACCCCAAACTCATGCTGCGCCGGTACGTAAAACAAACTCACCTTATCTGTGAAATGTGTCAACTATAAACAGGTGATTCGTGTTTAATGACTTGAAATGTGCCGCAGATACAGAATCCTTCTGTGGATTCTGTGCTGGTCCTGGACCTATGGACTGGCACAGAATCCGCATCACTTCTCCTGAAGCCAAAGTTCTGGGAGTCTGGGAGGATAAACAAGTTGATAAGTTAGTAATTGATTAAAAACCACCACCCTGGTCTACCAGAGACCACCACAATGTCCAGAGTCTTTAGCATCTCAGGTGATACCTAGAGAGTCTTCCTCCGAGTCCTTAACCCTGCGTTCTCCTCCAGACCCCCAGATTACCAGTCCAGGTCAGCAGTCCTGATCCTGATCCTCATGTTTGCTGGTCCATGCTGAAAGGCCTTCCTCTTTAGTTCTTGGGTTAGCATCATGATGAGCACTGTGAACCTTCAGCAGGTGGCTTTGAGAACCCTCATCCCTTCAGGGCCAGGTCCTGCTGTGTTCTAGCACTGGGGATCCAGATCACTTGGCCCCTTTAGGGTCTCCAGACTGTCAGCTGGAAAGAGCTGCTGTTCTAACCTGTAACTGATGAGTCTGCCTGTCTGTCTGTCTGTCTGTCTGTCTGTCTGTCTGTCTGTGTTTCAGGACAGAGACGGTTGTAGAGAAGATGTTGACCAACTGGATGTCGATCTGCCTCTACTCCTTCCTCAAGGTTAGTGCTGATCTGTCTCTCTCTCTCTCTCTCTCTCTCTCTCTCTCTCTCTCTCTCTCTAACACTAACCTGTCTCCCCCTCACCTGTCTGTCTGTCAGGAGGTGGCGGGTGAGCCTCTCTTCATGCTCTACAGAGCCATAAAGTACCAGGTGGATAAAGGTCCGGTTGACTCTGTGACAGGAAAAGCTAAACGAACGCTGAACGACAGCCACCTGCTGAGAGAGGACATCGAGTACTGCTCTATGGTAACGACTGTCTCACTCTCCCTACTCACCTGTCTCACTTATGTACCTGTTTATCTCTCATTGTACCTGTCTCTCTCTCCTTACCTGTCTTACCTTATGTACCTGTCTCTCTCTCCGTACCTGTCTCACTTCTGTACCTGTGTCTCTCTCCTGTCTCACTTCTTTACCTGTGTCTCTCTCCATACCTGTCTCTCTCTCTCTTGTACCTGTCTCACTTCTGTACCTGTCTCTCTCTCTCAGACTCTGATGGTGTTGGTAAAGAATGGAGTCGAGGTTCACCCTTGTCCTGTTAAAGTGCTTGACACCGACACTATCACACAGGTAGGCACCTGTCTCTGCCTCTCACCTACCTGTCTGTCTGTCTCTTACCTGTCTAACTCTCACCGGTTTGTCTGTGAGCAGGTAAAGGATAAGATCCTGGATCAGGTCTACAGAGGAGCTCCGTTCACTCAGAGACCAGCAGCAGATAGTCTGGACCTGGGTACGCACACACACACCTACCTGTCTCACCTGTGCGGTTTGATTGACAGCTCATACTGACCTGTATTCCTGTATTGACAGAGTGGCGTTCAGGTCAAGCGGGTCACCTGACCCTGTCAGATGATGATGTCACAGCAGTGGTTCAAGGTCGTTGGAAACGAGTCAACACTCTGCAGCACTACAAGGTAACGACGGACGAATCACAGGGCAGCTTCACGTCCTCATGTTCTCCTCATGTTCCTCTCGTGTTCTCCTCGTGTTCCCCTCGTGTTTTCCTCGTGTTGTCCTCGTGTTCTCCTCGTGTTCCCCTCGTGTTCTCCTCGTGTTCCCCTCGTGTTTTCCTCGTGTTGTCCTCGTGTTCTCCTCGTGTTCTCCTCGTGTTCCCCTCGTGTTTTCCTCGTGTTGTCCTCGTGTTCTCCTCGTGTTGTCCTCGTGTTCTCCTCGTGTTGTCCTTGTGTTCTCCTCCTGTTCTCCTCCTGTTCTCCTCGTGTTCTCCTTGTGTTCTCCTTGTGTTCTCCTCATGTTCTCCTCATGTTCTTCTCATGTTCTCCTCATGTTCTCTGTTTACAACCCATAATCTCCTTTCTCGTTCCTCAGGTTCCAGATGGAGCAACAGTCGCTCTGATTCCTCGTTCTCAGAGTTCAGGTGGAGTCAACCAGGTCTTCCAGACTGGAGAAAGTAAGAACACAACTCTTCTCACAGAACATGGAGAACATCCACAACACATCTAGAACAGAGAGAACCAGACCTGAGCTTCGTCATGTAGTCAGTCAGTTAAATAAATGAAGGGTCAAATATAAGAACCAGTTTGAAGTTAAACTTTTAGATTTGGACTAAACTATTAAAAGCAGACACACCTGAACAACCTGTGTGTGGTTGGTGTAGAAACTCCAATGCTGGAGGGCGAGGAGGAGGAGGGGCTTCGTCTGTGGCACCTGGTGAAGAGCAGCGAAGATCCAGAGATCCCAAAACACAGAAAGAGCAGCATGAGGGAGAGAGAGAGAGCCAAGGCCATACCTGAGATCTACCTGACCCGCCTGCTGTCCATGAAGGTAACACACCTGTATGTCTACCTGTGTGTGTGTGTGTGTGTGTGTGTGTGTGTGTGTGTGGCTACCTCTCTGACTCTCTACCTGTCTGTCTCTCTACCTGTCTGTCTCTCTACCTGTCTGACTCTCTACCTCTCTGACTCTCTACCTGTCTGTCTCTCTACCTGTCTGACTCTCTACCTGTCTGACTCTCTACCTGTCTGTCTCTCTACCTGTCCCTTTATCTACCTGTCTGTCTCTCTACCTGTCTGTCTCTCTACCTCTCTGACTCTCTACCTGTCTGACTCTCTACCTGTCTGTCTCTCTACCTGTCTGACTCTCTACCTGTCTGACTCTCTACCTGTCTGTCTCTCTACCTGTCTGTCTCTCTACCTGTCTGTCTCTCTACCTGTCTGACTCTCTACCTGTCTGTCTCTCTACCTGTCCCTTTATCTACCGGTCTGTCTCTCTACCTCTCTGACTCTCTACCTGTCTGTCTCTCTACCTCTCTGACTCTCTACCTGTCTGACTCTCTACCTGTCTGTCTCTCTACCTGTCTGTCTCTCTACCTGTCTGTCTCTCTACCTGTCTGACTCTCTACCTGTCTGTCTCTCTACCTGTCTGACTCTCTACCTGTCTGTCTCTCTACCTGTCCCTTTATCTACCTGTCTGTCTCTCTACCTGTCTGTCTCTCTACCTCTCTGACTCTCTACCTGTCTGTCTCTCTACCTCTCTGACTCTCTACCTGTCTGACTCTCTACCTGTCTGTCTCTCTACCTGTCTGTCTCTCTACCTGTCTGTCTCTCTACCTGTCTGACTCTCTACCTGTCTGACTCTCTACCTGTCTGTCTCTCTACCTGTCCCTTTATCTACCTGTCTGTCTCTCTACCTGTCTGTCTCTCTACCTCTCTGACTCTCTACCTGTCTGACTCTCTACCTGTCTGTCTCTCTACCTGTCTGACTCTCTACCTGTCTGTCTCTCTACCTGTCTGTCTCTCTACCTGTCTGTCTCTCTACCTGTCTGACTCTCTACCTGTCTGTCTCTCTACCTGTCCCTTTATCTACCGGTCTGTCTCTCTACCTCTCTGACTCTCTACCTGTCTGTCTCTCTACCTCTCTGACTCTCTACCTATCTGACTCTCTACCTGTCTGTCTCTCTACCTGTCTGTCTCTCTACCTGTCTGTCTCTCTACCTGTCTGACTCTCTACCTGTCTGTCTCTCTACCTCTCTGACTCTCTACCTGTCTGACTCTCTACCTGTCTGTCTCTCTACCTCTCTGTCTCTCTACCTGTCTGACTCTCTACCTGTCTGTCTCTCTACCTGTCCCTTTATCTACCTGTCTGTCTCTCTACCTCTCTGTCTCTCTACCTGTCTGACTCTCTACCTGTCTGTCTCTCTACCTGTCCCTTTATCTACCTGTCTGACTCTCTACCTGTCTGATTCTCTACCTGTCTGATTCTCTACCTGTCTGACTCTCTACCTCTCTGACTCTCTACCTGTCTGTCTCTCTACCTGTCTGATTCTCTACCTGTCTGATTCTCTACCTGTCTGACTCTCTACCTCTCTGACTCTCTACCTGTCTGTCTCTCTACCTGTCTGATTCTCTACCTGTCTGACTCTCTACCTCTCTGACTCTCTACCTGTCTGTCTCTCTACCTGTCTGATTCTCTACCTGTCTGATTCTCTACCTGTCTGACTCTCTACCTGTCTGTCTCTCTACCTCTCTGACTCTCTACCTGTCTGACTCTCTACCTGTCTGTCTCTCTACCTGTCCCTTTATCTACCTGTCTGTCTCTCTACCTCTCTGTCTCTCTACCTCTCTGTCTCTCTACCTCTCTGACTCTCTACCTGTCTGACTCTCTACCTGTCTGTCTCTCTACCTGTCTGATTCTCTACCTGTCTGATTCTCTACCTGTCTGACTCTCTACCTCTCTGACTCTCTACCTGTCTGTCTCTCTACCTGTCTGATTCTCTACCTGTCTGTCTCTCTACCTCTCTGACTCTCTACCTGTCTGACTCTCTACCTGTCTGTCTCTCTACCTGTCTGACTCTCTACCTGTCTGATTCTCTACCTGTCTGACTCTCTACCTCTCTGACTCTCTACCTCTCTGACTCTCTACCTGTCTGTCTCTCTACCTGTCTGATTCTCTACCTGTCTGATTCTCTACCTGTCTGACTCTCTACCTCTCTGACTCTCTACCTTTCTGTCTCTCTACCTCTCTGACTCTCTACCTGTCTGACTCTCTACCTGTCTGTCTCTCTACCTGTCCCTTTATCTACCTGTCTGTCTCTCTACCTCTCTGTCTCTCTACCTCTCTGTCTCTCTACCTCTCTGACTCTCTACCTCTCTGACTCTCTACCTGTCTGTCTCTCTACCTGTCTGATTCTCTACCTGTCTGATTCTCTACCTGTCTGACTCTCTACCTCTCTGACTCTCTACCTGTCTGTCTCTCTACCTGTCTGATTCTCTACCTGTCTGATTCTCTACCTGTCTGACTCTCTACCTCTCTGACTCTCTACCTGTCTGTCTCTCTACCTGTCTGATTCTCTACCTGTCTGTCTCTCTACCTCTCTGACTCTCTACCTGTCTGACTCTCTACCTGTCTGTCTCTCTACCTGTCTGACTCTCTACCTGTCTGATTCTCTACCTGTCTGTCTCTCTACCTCTCTGACTCTCTACCTGTCTGACTCTCTACCTGTCTGTCTCTCTACCTGTCTGACTCTCTACCTGTCTGATTCTCTACCTGTCTGACTCTCTACCTGTCTGACTCTCTACCTGTCTGACTCTCTACCTGTCTGTCTCTCTACCTGTCTGACTCTCTACCTGTCTGACTCTCTACCTGTCTGTCTCTCTACCTGTCTGTCTCTCTACCTGTCTGACTCTCTACCTGTCTGACTCTCTACCTGTCTGTCTCTCTACCTGTCTGTCTCTCTACCTGTCTGTCTCTCTACCTGTCTGTCTCTCTACCTGTCTGACTCTGCCTGTCCCTTTATCTACCTGTCTGACTCTCTACCTGTCTGTCTCTTTGTAGGGGACCCTGCAGAAGTTCGTGGACGATGTCTTCGTGGCGATCCTCAGTACGAAGCGTCCTCCTCCGATCGCTGTCAGATTTTTCTTTGACTTCCTGGACGACATGGCGGAGAAACACGGCATCGACGACCCCGAGACCGTCCACATCTGGAAGACCAACAGGTGAGAGGCACACCTGCACACTTGTCTGTCTCTCTGACCTGTCTGTCGCTCTGACCTGTCTATCTCTCTGCAGTCTCCCGCTCAGGTTCTGGGTGAACATCCTGAAGAACCCTCAGTTTGTTTTGGACGTTCAGGTCACCGACAGCATCGACGCCGTCCTGTCTGTCATCGCTCAGACCTTCATCGACTCCTGCACCACCTCGGAGCACAAAGTGGGACGGGTACGACCTGTCTGTCTGTCTGTCTGTCTGTCTGTCTGTCTGTCTGTCTGTCTGTCTGTCTGTCTGTCTGTCTGTCTGTCTACTCTGATAAGATCTGTGGTTCAGTCATATGACAACATTGTAACTTTCCGTCCAATCAGGATTCTCCTGTCAACAAGCTGCTGTACGCCAGAGAGATCCCCCGATACAAACAGCTGGTAGAGAGGTGAGACAGCTTCCTGTCGCATGTAGCTCTGTGTTAAACAGCCATGATGAGGAACAACAGGCTCACAGCTTTACACTCACCACACAGAAACACTCTCACTGCATTACAGTTACAGTCAGACACAAGCTTTACCAACACTGTAAATATGTAAATAATGATTGTTTCTGTGAACACATTACACCAATGTGATGAACTGTGTGTGTGTGTGTGTGTGTGTGTGTGTGTGTGTGTGTGTGTGTGTGTGTGTGTGTGTGTGTGTGTGTGTGTGTGTGTGTGTAGGTATTACAGTGATATCCACAGCGCTGCGTCAGGCTGTTATCAGGAGATGAACTCCACTCTGACTGAACTGTCTGGGGTCAGTAAACAGACTGAGATACAGATTTTATATATACATATGTAATATATATATATACTGTATATGTATACACATACATATACAGTATATACATGTATGTGTATGTGTGTGTATTTACGTATGAACAATATTAACTCAATATTGTGTTCTTGTCTGCAGAGTTTTGCCTCAGAGATGAACAGTGTTGTTGCTCTTCATGAACTCTACAAGTACATCAACAAATATTATGACCAGGTAACACACACACACACACACACGCGCACACGCACACGCACACACAGACACACACACTTCAATAATCACATAATGATACAGTAATGAGTCTCTGTATCCACCTGTCTGTCAGATCATCATGTCTCTGGAGGAGGACGCTTCAGGTCAGAAGATGCAGTTGGCCTATCGGCTGCAGCAGGTCGCCGCCCTGGTGGAGAACAAGGTCACTGACCTCTGATGACCTCTGACCTCTGACCCCGTAACCCTGAAGACACTAAGACAAGCTTCCTGTTGGATGTCTGGAAATCATTCTACTGTTAACATTGTCTTCCTGCTGTGTGTGTGTGTGTGTGTGTGTGTGTGTGTGTGTGTGTTTGTTTACACTCAGACTCAGGAGATCCTGGTTCTCTAGAGTGCTTCACTCAAACTAAACCTGAACCCGGCTTTAGACCGACCCGACAATCGAACCAATCAGAGAGTTTCATCATCACCTGCTGCCTTGCACTACATTTCCCAGAGTACCCTGCGGTTCGGCTGTCTGTGTGGAGTCAGAATGCACAATTACAATAGTTAATACTGGTCACATGTAGTGATTACTTGCCTGCTGATGTTTTGTATTGACAGTATTTTTAGCTTTTACTACTGAAACCAGCAGGATTCTGAGTGTTCCCTCAGGACCCGACCCACACTGGTTCAGTCTTCCTCAGGTCCAGGTTTAGTCCACGTTGACTCGCCAGGATTCAGGTTTTACATTAATATCAGTGTAACAAGTGCTGAATCAGCACACAGCAGTGATGCTTGTTTAGCATGAGAGTAGAAACAGAAATAAGAACTAAGAACAAGAATCCTTCTGAAACAATCTGAAATGTTTAACGTCCGTTTGTTTGCTCTTTACTAACTTATTACATGTACATACTGTCAGTCCTATTTATACCTATTTATTCCAGCTGTGCCTTCATGCAGCTAGATGGCGCTGTCTGTCTGTTCTTACAGCCGCCTTATTGATCGAGTGTCCCAGTGCATGATGGGAACATAAACTCATTTAAATGTGTAACTCTTATTGAACCAGGGAGGGAAAACAACAACTTAATCATCTACAAATACCCAGACAGCCTGAGTATGACTGGGTGTCCAGCTAGCATAGCATTATGCTAATGCTATGCTAGTTTGACAAACACAATCACAACTCTTTTACTAGATTGAGTTGAGATTGTAGCCAAAGTCAAGGGTTAACTCTTTGTTTCTCACTGATTATTGTGAAGCTGAACATCCCATAATACACACCAAAAAACAAAGGTAGGGTGTTTTAGTGAGCTGATGCTTCACGTTCCATTAGCTCTGATATCGACTCTGATATCGACTCTCCAGCCTGAGACGTTATGATGTAATAGAAAGCAATAACATTTAAAAAAAAGACAAAGGTGTTTTTTTATGAACAAAGACATTTGGGCGACATGTGAAGATATTATCTGTGTTAACGTTTGACTGTATAAATCAATCAATAACCAGTTTATTGATGTGATGACGTCGCCGAGGACTCTGAGGTTTGGAGTCTCTCTGCAACACTTTGTTGTTTCAGCTGTTTGTGTCACAAAGTGAAGATGCAGAGTTTTAACAGGCTTCATGCAGCTCTGCGAGACAGGATACTTCCTGGACTCTCCTGGACTCTTGACAGGATACTTCCTGGACTCTTCTGGACTCTTGACAGGATACTTCCTGGACTCTCCTGGACTCTTGACAGGATACTTCCTGGACTCTCCTGGACTCCTGACAGGATACTTCCTGGACTCTCCTGGACTCTTGACAGGATACTTCCTGGACTCTTCTGGACTCTTGACAGGATACTTCCTGGACTCTCCTGGACTCTTGACAGGATACTTCCTGGACTCTCCTGGACTCCTGACAGGATACTTCCTGGACTCTTCTGGACTCTTGACAGGATACTTCCTGGACTCTTCTGGACTCTTGACAGGATACTTCCTGGACTCTCCTGGACTCCTGACAGGATACTTCCTGGACTCTTCTGGACTCCTGACAGGATACTTCCTGGACTCTTCTGGACTCTTGACAGGATACTTCCTGGACTCTCCTGGACCCCTTTGAGACCTATGTTCTTTAGTGTAAATGGACTCTGACTGATACTGGTCCCATCAGGCAATAAGTAGACAGACTTCCTGTCTGACAGATTTTGGTATAAAATGAGACGCTTGTTGAATGATCTTCTGTACTTTTCTTCTTCTAGTGTTTCTGATGATTCTCTCTGTTTAATCTTTAATCTCTCCTCTGTGTTGCTTGTTTTCGATAGTTATAGTTCACTGATCAGATTACAATTTTGCATGTGTCTGATGATGATGATGATGATTTGTTTTAATGGTGACAGAAGGTCCTAGTTTGACCTCCTGATCTCTGTACAGTTTTTTAATCTTCTGGGACATGATGAAACAGATCCTCAGCTCTGATTGGTCGAGCTCTATTTGTTACTGAAACGTTTTTTCTACAAGGGAATAAAAACTTTAAAGGGTTTGTATAAAGTGACTCCTGGATCAGATGTGATGAAGCACAGATTGCTTTTCTACTGACTGTACAGTTTGCCAACAATGTGTAAATGTGCCTGTAAATACCTCTGAGGATGAGGAGGGTGAGGAAGATGAGTCAGACTGCAATAGAAAAGTTGTATCATGTCAAAATAAAGTTACAATTTTAACAATTCTCTCTGTCAGTGTTTTTCATTTGTTTTAATACTTTTGTCGATATCACTGATACCAAAACGTTTTGTACCTTAATTTAAAGAAAGATAGAAGTCGTACTACAAAAACCTGTTTTGTAGTTTAAGAAAAGAAGTCAAACTTTTCAAATTTGGAATTTTTTCTGAACCAAAAGATCCGTTCAAGAACTTATTCAAACGGAATCCAGAACTATCTGATCAAAGAATCATGAATCTTGTATGTTAACAATATGTAAACATGATCAATATCTTGTATGTTAATAATAACTAAACCATTACATCACTTGTATACATCCCCCCCCTCCCCCAGCTCCGCCTCCGGTCCCAGTTTAGAACCAGACAGCATGGCCGCTAACAGCGCATGTCCACAGACCGGTGTCCGGTGTCAACAGCTGTTGAGGCCATGAACGGTAGGACCGACACACCACAGAAAACACGAGAATAACCGGAGTGGACCCGGTACAGAGCTGGTACTTCCCG
Source organism: Pholis gunnellus (assembly GCF_910591455.1). Lineage (NCBI taxonomy): Eukaryota > Metazoa > Chordata > Actinopteri > Perciformes > Pholidae > Pholis > Pholis gunnellus. The sequence goes on along the minus strand of NC_136536.1, from coordinate 99,228 downwards.
GCCGATCTGCAGAAAGAGACGCTGATCTGCAGCTGGAGCTAGCGGAGCTAACAGGCTAACTGACAGCAGACTGTCAGCTGTCTCCTGACGGAGCTAACAGAGCTAACAGGCTAACTGACAGCAGACTGTCAGCTGTCTTCTGACGGAGCTAAAGGAGCTAACAGAGCTAACAGGCTAACTGACAGCAGACTGTCAGCTGTCTTCTGACGGGGCTAACGGACAGGCCACTGGCTCATGTTCACCAAGCTACGCTGCACTTACCCGTTCTGGCCCGGGTTAGTTTCTGGACTGTCTGCGGTGAAGTTCAGTCACCTAACGGAGGCTTCCGAGCTAACTTGTTGACGTGAGCCTCCAGAGTACCATCAGTCCAGCTGGGATAGAGCAGAGAGCCAGGATGCTAATAGGTAAAGTAGCAGGATGCTAATGGTTAAAGTAGCAGCATGCTAATGAGTAAAGTAGCAAGATGCTAATGGTTAAAGTAGCAGGATGCTAATGGTTGAAGTAGCAGGATGCTAATGGTTAAAGTAGCAGGATGCTAATGGTTAAAGTAGCAGCATGCTAATGAGTAAAGTAGCAGGATGCTAATAGGTAAAGTAGCAGGATGCTAATGAGTAAAGTAGCAGCATGCTAATGAGTAAAGTAGCAAGATGCTAATGGATAAAGTTGCAGCATGCTAATGAGTAAAGTAGCAAGATGCTAATGGTTAAAGTAGCAGGATGCTAATGGTTAAAGTAGCAATATGCTAATGGCTAAAGTAGCAGGATGCTAATGGCTAAAGTAGCAGGATGCTAATGGATAAAGTAGCAGGATGCTAACAGGTAAAGTAGCAGCATGCTAACGGGTAAGGTAGCAGGATACTAACGGTTAAAGTAGCTAATGTTAGCTGAACTCCAGCCAGCATGGCTAACATGCTAAGCTATCTTCCAGCAGCTGACTGCTGATGCTGTCACAAACACACGCAGGTTGTTTCTGGTTCCAGACTCCATTCATCAAATAGAGCATATTAACTAACAGACTAATGTCTGCTGCTCAGTTCATCACTTCTCCTCCAGGTTTGATGAACTTCAATGTGAATAGTTTCATAGTTGTTACAGAGGAACCATCAGACCAGGGCCTCGTTCCTCGTACGTGGTTCCACTAAGTGGATCAGATGTCCTGTTAGCAGCTCCAATGAACCCGATGGTTGAAGTCAGGCTATCTCGGTTCCTCAAAGGCTGATCCGCTCAAACAGTCTCGTTCACTAGAACCAGACTAGAACCAGACTTCAGTCATCAGGATCGGTGGCGTGCCCGTCCTACTTCAGAAGGAGGAAGCGTCGATCACAGAAACATGATGTTCTAACAGTACGATGCAGATGAAGTGACAGAAAGAGCCTCTTTCTGCTCCGCTGACGAGCAGGAGATGATCATGAACTCATGTGAGGAACTCCAGACCATCATCATGACATCATCTAACACCTCCACCGCTGAGAGGGCGAGACAAGAAGCACGGCGACACATCACAGACACGTTAACGCGTCAGTGTTGGAACATGTATCGGCTCATTTTAAGAGCCTCATCACCCCGACCAATCACAGGACACGTCTTTAAACGTGCTGCTGGCAGCAGCTTCATGGAACCATCATCCAATGAGATCTAGAGACAAGAAGGATCTCAACTCTTCACCAAGAAGATCAAAACAAAGAGGATCTAACTGATACCAATGAAGAGATGCTGATGAGGATAGATGTGCTGTATGCGCTCATGTGTCATGTACTATATATGTGTGTGTGTGTACATGTATGTGTAGATTACATATAGAACTAGGAGTTTGAATGTGTGTGAATGTGTGTGTGGCTCAGCATGGTGATCAGTGCAACATGTTGCCATGGTGACGTCATGAACACATCATGAGCTTCTTCAGCACCAGATAAACGTGATGAACAGCACGGCGTGCAGCGGCTTCCCCGATGTTCTCTCATCACCGACGCTGTTCAGACATGAAGCATCGCTCCACAGCGAGGCTGAAGCGTGTGGTGTTCAATGTCTGCTCCACAAGTCTGTAAATAAAGGATTCCTCGTCGCTCGAACAGGAAGTCATCGTGATGTGATGACGGATGTTGGCGATGTGGAAGAACTCTCTCCCTATAAAACGCTGATCTGACTAATATCCTCCTTCATCGATGGATCTCTGAGGAAGAGGAGCTGAGCTAATCCAGCTAACTGAAGCTAGCCTGCGCTGGAGCAGGTTCAAGTTTATGGATGTGTTGCTATGGTGATTTTGCCAAACTTGCTTCGAGGAACTGAAAAGCCTGACTTATGTAATCTCATCCTGAACATTATCCGGCTAACTCAGTTAGCCACGTACGAGGACCGGGGCCCAGGTGGTCATGAACAATGTTCAGAGGTTTATTAATAGAACGTTTCAGTGATAAACAAAGTAAGTATAACTTGAATAATGATGTTTACTAGTTAAAGGTCTCTAAGCTCTACTAATGCTGAAGGTTTAAGGTGTTAAAGCCATAAACAGTGACTAGTGTTGCTGTTAAAGGACTGTTGGTCATATTGACTTGATATAAATATGAAACGTTATAACGTTGTTGTTCCTCTCACAGCCGTCGCTGGAGGAACCGGGAACGCTGCCGCAACTGGAAAGAAGCACCGGAGGAGAGGAAAGAAACACCGTCGAGTCCGAACAGACGAGAACCGGTGTGTGTGTGTGTGTGTGTGTGTGTGTGTGTGTGTGTGTGTGTGTGTGTGTGTGTGTGTGTGTGTGTGTGTGTGTGTGTGTGTGTGTGTGTGTGTGTGTGTGTGTGTGTGATGGTATCAGATGGTATCAGAGGTCTGAAGGGGTTTAGATCATCGTCATTCACTGGATGGTGGTGATGATGATGACTCCTCCAGCTGACCTGGGATCTCTTGGTTCTATTGATTTGTTTGTTTAATTGTTAATCTATTGATTAGGCCAAGAGGTTCTCATTCATACAAAGTATCAAAACTATTGTTGTGGTATCGTATCCAACATCTCAGTAAACAAGAGAGCACCTGTCAATGTTTGTCTTTGTGCTAAGCTAGGCTAACAGTTTCCCCCTGCCTCCAGCCTTTGTGCTAAGCTAGCTGGTCTCTTACTGACAGAAACAGGTTTGGAATTCGGTCAAAGAGACGCAGCTCCAATAATAGAAGCAGAGAGTGAATCATGATCTCACACACACACACACACACACACACACACCTGCTCTTCATGAGTCATGGACAGTGTTGAGGTTTGACTGAGCTGCACTGAAATAGGTGTGTGTGTGTGTGTGTGTGTGTGTGTGTGTGTGTGTGTGTGTGTGTGTGTGTGTGTGTGTGTGTGTGTGTGTGTGTGTGTGTGTGTGTGTGTGTGTGTGTGTGTGTGTGTGTGTGTGTGTGTGTGTGTGTGTGTGTTCAGAAACCGTTTCTTGCCAATGTATGTTGCACATACAAGGAATTTGGTGCATAACATTAGACAATCAACACATTGCAAGAAATAGAAACATATTACATTTACAACAGAATATAATATAAAGTAAAGTGCACAACAAACGGATAACAGGACTATAAACAAGTATGATGAAGTGTAATGTAAAGTGTTTAAATGAAGAAACAGAGAAGGGGTGTGCAGGGGAGTGACCGGTAGGAGGTTGCCCTGAGGATGAAACTGTTGATGTGGCGTGAGGTCTTGGTCCTGATGGAGGTCTTGGTCTTGATGGAGGTCTTGGTCCTGATGGAGGTCTTGGTCCTGATGGACCGCAGCCTCCTACCAGATGGAAGGGGCTCCAACAGTTCGTGTCCAGGGTGAGAGGGGTCGGCTACAATCTTTCTTGCTCGCTTCAGGGTCCTTGAAGTGAACAAGTCCTGGAGGGACGGCAGATTGCAGCCAATCACCTTCTCAGCAGAGTGGATGATGCGCTGCAGCCTGCTCTTGTCCTTGGCAGTGGCTGCAGCGTACCAGACTGTGATGGAGGAGCAGAGGATGGACTCAATGATGGCTGTGTAGAAGTGCACCATCATTGTCTTTGGCAGGTTGAATTTCTTCAGCTGCCTCAGGAAGTACATCCTCTGCTGACTCACACAGGGTGATGGGGGCTGGTGGGGCTGCGTTCTTCCGGAAATCCACAACCATCTCCACTGTCTTTAGAGCGTTGAACTCTAGGTTGGTCAGACCGCACCAGGTCACCAGATGGTCAGTTTCCCACCTGTAGGCGGACTCATCTGCTGATACTATGCTGTATCGATTTTTTCCCCCACCCCTATTAATTAACGGCGACAATTATATTATCGCACGTTGACGCAGTTTTTATTAGGGCCCGAGCCGCCGACAACGTCGGGCCGGCGAAGGCCCTATTGAAATTGTAGGCGTTATTATTATTAGGGCCCGAGCCGCCGACAACGTCGGGCCGGCGAAGGCCCTATTGAAATTGTAGGGGTTCTTATTATTCCTATTCTGATTTTTATTTGTCGTCAATGAGCGCATATTTGGAGTATTGCCCATACCCAAAAACTCACCAAATTTTGCAGACTTGTCAGGTCTGGTGAAAATTTTCATATTATATAGGTTGCAAATATGCATTTAAAAAAATGGCTCTCTAGCGCCCCCTACAAGTCGCGCCGGCGACGCCCCTCGGCCAGTTTGTCCGATTGACTTGAAATTCAACACACATGTCCGAAACCACTAGATCTAAAAAAAAGCCTCTCAGACCCCTAAGCTCCGCCTACTTAGATTTTCCGCCATCTTGAATTTAGTGTAAAACACATCTTTGCAAACTCCTCCTACACGCTGGCTCCTATTGCTACCAAATTTTCTGTGGATCATTAGTGGATGTAGATCACTCAGATTTATCAAAAGCTTTTTGATATCTCTTTGCGTTGAAAAGATATGGACCAATGAACTTCTTAGGGGCGTGGCTTAATATCAATACACATAACTTCTCAACCCAGTGTCGAAAATTCACGAAACTTTCAGCATATGTGCACATCGCATACCGCAACATACCCTGAGATTTTTGTTGCATTCAACCAATAGGGGGCGCTACAGTAAACCCGCAAAGTTGTGTTTTTGGCCACTTTTCGCATTTTGCAGCCTTCGTATTTCAACGAACTCCTCCTAGAGCATTTATGCGATCGACTTCATATTTGTTCAGGGTGCTCTTAAGAGCTTTGTGATTAAAAATTATCAAAAGCTAGCGCTTTCGTTGAAGAACCTTGACGTGGCGTGGCGGCCATTTTGCATAATTTTTATGAAAAATCAAGTTGTTATAACTCTAAGGTACATTAACCAATACACACAAAACTTCTTGTGCATGAAGCCTCTTCAAGCATGAACACACACAAATTAAAAAAATTTCAATAACTCATAGCGCCACCTACTGGCTGAAGGCAATGTTTTTTTTTACACTTTCATTTATTCCTCCTAGCCACGTGACCCGATTAGTCTCAAATTGTGCTAGGATGGCTTTAAGACATTGATGAAGAATCGCCATAAGTATTGTGCGTTTTCGTTGAACGCTGTTGCCGTGGCGACGCATCGTTCGCCATGCAAAATTGAAGTTGTTATAACTCCAAGGTACATTATCCAATTTGCACAAAACTTCTTGTGCATGATGCCACTTCAAGCCTGAACATACCTGATTTGAAAAAATTCAAAAAACTCATAGCGCCACCTACTGGCTGAAGGAAATATGGTTCAATAGGTTAGGATGCTCAGAAATTCATGGGACTTTGCACAAGTGTCAAAGGCATCGGAAGAAATATGTGGTATGATTTTTGGCCTTGTCCGTTTTAAATTGCCTCTGTAGCGCCCCCTACAATATTTCAAAAGAGCAGCCCCGGCGCTACGTTTGAGCTACATGTACGAAACTTGGTGGGCACACGTATCCTGTGGAGACTTAAAAATAAGTCTCTTGGCACCGTGCTCTAAAACCTACCAGAAGTCGGCCATTTTGATTTCGGTGTCATTTTTTTTGGTGTCATTTTTCCATAGCATAGTAGGTTAGGATGCTCAAAAATTCATGGCACTTTGCACATGTGTCAAAGGCATCGGAAGAAATATGTGATATAGTTTTTAGGCTTGTTCGTTTTAAATTGCCTCTGTAGCGCCCCCTACAATATTTCAAAAGAGCAGCCCCGGCGCTACGTTTGAGCTACACGTACGAAACTGTGTAGGCGCACGTATCCTGCGGAGACTTAAAAATAAGTCTCTTGGCACCGTGCTCTAAAACCTACCAGAAGTCGGCCATTTTGATTTCGGTGTCATTTTTCCTCAGCATAGTACTATTTGCAAAGCATCGTTTCCAGCATCGGGCGGTCCCACGCGGGATCGACGACGTCTCGCTCGCGGACGCGCCGTCCCGCGGTCGCGGACGTTCTCCGACGCGCAGGCCGGAGTCCGCCGCCGGCCCCGACGCGCAAGGGAGGCGAGGGCCCGTTCATCACTGCTCGCAGTTTTAATTAGGGCCCGAGCCGCCGACAACGTCGGGCCGGCGAAGGCCCTATTGAGTTTCTAAGGGTTCTTATTATTATGATTCTTATATTTGTGGGGAATGAGCTAGTAGGGGCACTTGCCATGCATGAAAACTCACCAAATTTGCACACCTCTCAGGTCTGGTGGAGAAACTCTGCTGCGCAAGGTTGCATACTTGTGTGTAAAAAAATGGCTCTCTAGCGCCCCCTACAAGGCGGGCCGGCCACGCCCCTCGGCCAGTTTGTCCGATTGACTTGAAATTCGACACACATGTCCGAATCCGCTAGATCTAAAAAAAAGCCTCTCAGACCCCGAAACTGCGCCTGGAAAAATTTTCCGCCATCTTGAATTTAGTGTAAAACACATCTTTGCGAACTCCTCCTACACGCTGGCTCCGATTGCTACCAAATTTTCTGTGGATCATTATTGGATGTAGATCACTCAGATTTATCAAAAGCTTTTTGATATCTATTTGCGTTGAGAAGATATGGACCAATGAACTTCTTAGGGGCGTGGCTTAATATCAATTCACATAACTTCTCAACCCATTGTCGAAAATTCACGAAACTTTCAGCATATGTGCACATCGCATACCGCAACATACCCTGAGATTTTTGTTGCATTCAACCAATAGGGGGCGCTACAGTAAACCCGCAAAGTTGTGTTTTTTGGCACTTTTCGCATTTTGCAGCCTTCGTATTTTAACGAACTCCTCCTAGAGCATTTATGCGATCGACTTCATATTTGTTCAGGGTGCTCTTAAGACCTTTGTGATTAAAAATTATTAAAAGCTAGCGCTTTCGTCGAAGAACCTTGACGTGGCGTGGCGGCCATTTTGCATCATTTTTCTGAAAAATCAAGTTGTTATAACTCCAAGGTACATAATCCAATCCACACAAAACTTCTTGTGCATGATGCCACTTCAAGCCTGAACATACTTAAATTGAAAAAAATGAAATAACTCATAGCGCCACCTACTGGCTGAAGGAAATGTCATATTTTATACGTTTCTTTATTCCTCCTAGCCAGATGACCCGATTAGTCTCAAAATCAGTAAGGATAGTCTTAGGACATTGATGAAGAGCCATCATAAGTATTGTGTGTTTTCGTTGAACGCTGTTGCCGTGGCGACGCATCGTTCGCCATGCAAAATTGAAGTTGTTATAACTCAAAGGTACATTATCCAATTTGCACAAAACTTCTTGTGCATGATGCCACTTCAAGCTTGAACATACCTGATTTGAAAAAATTCAAAAAACTCATAGCGCCACCTACTGGCTAAAGGAAATTTGTTTCAGTAGGTTAGGATGCTCAAAAAATCATGGTACTTTGCACAAGTGTCAAAGGCATCGGAAGAAATATATGGAATGATTTTTGGCCTTATCCGTTTTAAATTGCCTCTGTAGCGCCCCCTACAATATTTCAAAAGAGCAGCCCCGGCGCTACGTTTGAGCTACATGTACGAAACTTGGTAGGCACATGTATCCTGTGGAGGCTTAAAAATAAGTCTCTTGGCACCATGCTCTAAAACCTACCGAAGTCGGCCATTTTGATTTTGGTGTCATTTTTCCATAGCATAGTAGGTGATGATGCTCAAAAATTCATGGCACTTTGCACATGTGTCAAAGGCATCGGAAGAAATATGTGATATGATTTTTAGGCTTGTTCGTTTTAAATTGCCTCTGTAGCGCCCCCTACAATATTTCAAAAGAGCAGCCCCGGCGCTACGTTTGAGCTACACGTACGAAACTGGGTAGGCGCACGTATCCTGCGGAGACTTAAAAATAAGTCTCTTGGCACCGTGCTCTAAAACCTACCAGAAGTCGGCCATTTTGATTTCGGTGTCATTTTTCCTCAGCATAGTACTATTTGCAAAGCATCGTTTCCGGCATCGGGCGGTCCCACGCGGGATCGACGACGTCTCGCTCGCGGACGCGCCGTCCCGCGGTCGCGGACGTTCTCCGACGCGCAGGCCGGAGTCCGCCGCCGGCCCCGACGCGCAAGGGAGGCGAGGGCCCGTTCATCACTGCTCGCAGTTTTAATTCTTCTTTTTATTTTTGCACTTTGGGAGTATTTTGGGGGTACTTGCGCTGCATGAAAACTCACCAAATTTGGCAGACTTGTCAGGTCTGGCGAAAATAGAGGTGTGATATAGGTGACATAAATGTGTGTAAAAAAATGGCTCTCTAGCGCCCCCTACAAAGCGGACCGGCGACGCCCCTCGGCCAGTTTGTCCGATTGACTTGAAATTCAACACACATGTCCTAATCCACTAGATCTAAAAAAAAGCCTCTCAGACCCCGAAAATGCGCATACTTAAATTTTCCGCCATTTTGAATTTAGTGAAAAACACATCTTTGCCAACTCCTCCCACACGCTGGCTCCGATTGCTACCAAAATTGCTGTGGATCATAATTGGATGTAGATCACTCAGATTTATGAAAAGCTTTTTGATATCTCTTTGCGTTAAGAAGATATGGACCAATGAACTTCCTAAGGGCGTGGCTTAATATCAATACACATAACTTCTCAACCCATTGTCGAAAATTCACGAAACTTTCAGCATATGTGCCCATCGCATACCGCAACATACCCTAAGATTTTTGTTGCATTCAACCAATAGGGGGCGCTACAGTAAACCCGCAAAGTTGTGTTTTTTGGCACTTTTCGCATTTTGCAGCCTTCGTATTTTAACGAACTCCTCCTAGAGCATTTATGCGATCGACTTCATATTTGTTCAGGGTGCTCTTAAGACCTTTGTGATTAAAAATTATTAAAAGCTAGCGCTTTCGTCGAAGAACCTTGACGTGGCGTGGCGGCCATTTTCCATCATTTTTCTGAAAAATCAAGTTGTTATAACTCCAAGGTACATAATCCAATCCACACAAAACTTCTTGTGCATGAGGCCACTTCAAGCCTGAACATACTTAAATTGAAAAAAATGAAATAACTCATAGCGCCACCTACTGGCTGAAGGAAATGTCATATTTTATACTTTTCTTTATTCCTCCTAGCCAGGTGACCCGATTAGTCTCAAAATCGGTAAGGATAGTCTTAGGACATTGATGAAGAGCCATCATAAGTATTGTGTGTTTTCGTTGAACGCTGTTGCCGTGGCGACGCATCGTTCGCCGTGCAAAATTGAAGTGGTTATAACTCCAAGGTACATTATCCAATTTGCACAAAACTTCTTGTGCATGATGCCACTTCAAGCCTGAACATACCTGATTTGAAAAAATTCAAAAAACTCATAGCGCCACCTACTGGCTGAAGGAAATTTGTTTCAGTAGGTTAGGATGCTCAAAAATTCATGGAACTTTGCACATGTGTCAAAGGCATCGGAAGAAGTATGTGGTATGATTTTTGGCCTTGTCCGTTTTAAATTGCCTCTGTAGCGCCCCCTACAATATTTCAAAAGAGCAGCCCCGGCGCTACGTTTGAGCTACATGTACGAAACTTGGTAGGCACACGTATCCTCTTGAGACTTAAAAATATGTCTCTTGGCACCATGCTCTAAAACCTACCGAAGTCGGCCATTTTGATTTTGGTGTCATTTTTCCATAGCATAGTAGGTTAGGATGCTCAAAAATTCATGGCACTTTGCACATGTGTCAAAGGCATCGGAAGAAATATGTGGTATGATTTTTGGCCTTGTCCGTTTTAAATTGCCTCTGTAGCGCCCCCTACAATATTTCAAAAGAGCAGCCCCGGCGCTACGTTTGAGCTACACGTACGAAACTCGGTAGGCGCGCGTATCCTGCGGAGACTTAAAAATAAGTCTCTTGGCACCGTGCTCTAAAACCTACCAGAAGTCGGCCATTTTGATTTCGGTGTCATTTTTCCTCAGCATAGTACTATTTGCAAAGCATCGTTTCCGGCATCGGGCGGTCCCACGCGGGATCGACGACGTCTCGCTCGCAGACGCGCAGTCCAGCGGTCGCGGACGTTCTCCGACGCGCAGGCCGGAGTCCGCCGCCGGCCCCGACGCGCAAGGGAGGCGAGGGCCCGTTCATCACTGCTCGCAGTTTTAATTTTTATTTTTATTAAGCGGACATTTTTAACACAAGAACCGGACAGCGAGCGGTGAACAGCAGTTTGTGTGGCATCACTTCCTTCTCTTCCTGTTTCCTTCCCCTACATTCCCCTGGGTCCTAAGTCCCTCCATGTACAGCTTCTTATCACCCTCTATGTACCAACGTACATTTATAACAAACACCACACATATTACACAGTAATAAGCGTTGCATAGTGTCTGACCAAAATAGCAAAAAATAAATGATTCATTTAAATTATTTCTTTAGAGTTTTTAAAGTGTTTTGTTTGTAATATGTATAATAATCATATCATTTAGTTATCGCTATACTGAGAATTTAACAAACATAAAAACATGACGTAGATAGGTTTGCAGTTTTCAAGATGTATATTTAAATTCATCTCTGACACACATGAAGATAAAGTTGTGAACACGCTGAATATCTATTATCAGGATTATTATAACTGTGTTATAACTGCTACTGTGTGAAGAGAATACTGCTGTTAACAAGAACCTGATGAGTTTAAAGTGTTTGCAAACCAAATGTTATTTCCCTTTTGTTCATATAGCAGTATAAAGTGCACAATACACAACTTTTGAATTAATTATTGAACTTTGCGCATAAAATTGCGATTAATCTCGATTAGAAATTGTAATCGTTGCCCAGCACTACTTTAAACATGTAGATAACATAGATTATACGTCTTTAAACATGTAGATAACACAGAACATTATATGTCTTTAAACATGTAGATAACATAGATTATACGTCTTTGAACATGTAGATAGCGGATTATACGTCTTTAAACATGTAGATAACAGAGAACATTATATGTCTTTAAACATGTAGATAACATAGATTATACGTCTTTAAACATGTAGATAACACAGAACATTATATGTCTTTAAACATGTAGATAACATAGATTATACGTCTTTGAACATGTAGATAGCGGATTATACGTCTTTAAACATGTAGATAACAGAGAACATTATATGTCTTTAAACATGTAGATAACATAGATTATACGTCTTTGAACATGTAGATAGCGGATTATACGTCTTTAAACATGTCGATAACAGAGAACATTATACGTCTTTAAACATGTAGATAACATAGATTATACATCTTTAAACATGTAGATAACCTCTTGAAGACATTCTTAGTGTTGACCCTAACTGAGATAAACAAGACCCCGCCCACTTTATCACCGCCACACAGCCGACCAATCATTGAATGAGGAGGCTGCTGGTCAGATTGGCTGTTTTTTAATGTTACAAAAGCAGACGTTATATAATCTACATGTTTTCGGTTCTTCGTATAGGGTTCTTGTGTAATACCTGGTTCTCTGTTTCAGGCCTGATGACCTCTGTGACCTTCAGAGTCTCAATGCCAACGGCAGAGTCTCTCCATCACCTCAGCAGAGTTACCCACAATCTACCCTGCTGCCAGCCCCAAATACTTCATCACAACAAGCCCTAACATGTACTGAAGAGGTCCACGAATCCACTACAGCACCCCAACAGACTCATCCACGCACCCCCACGTTACCCACTGAGACCCCCAAGGGTCTCCCTCCATCCCTCTCACCTCCTCCCCAGAACACCCTCCAGACCCCCCCACCCCATGTAGCACACTTAGTCCAAAACACCCACCCAACAGCGCCATTGACGCCTTCGATTTTTCGCCAATCACCTCCAACTGTTAACCAAAATATTACCCAGAATCTCTCCAAATCTCCTCATAGAACTCTTGGAAAGGTTGATCAGAGTCCGCCTGAAGGCCAAACTGATCCCTCCAAACTGCCTCCAGTCTTATCACACAATATTACCCACAATACCTCTGAATCAAAGTCACTTCCTGCCCAGCTTTCTGCCAAAGCTCCTCCCAGCTCTCAGTTAAGCCCCTCCCACCCAGACCCCTTCCTGCTGACCTCAGTGACCTTCACCTCCAGTGTCTCCTCACATCTCTACACCTCCACCTGCTCGTCGGCCTCCTTCCTCTGCTCCCTCGACTCTCTGAGCCCCCACATTGGTCTGCCTCCCGTGATGTCATCAGCCACCCCACATATGACCACGCCCCCTTTAACTCTGAGCCCGCCCCCTCCGGAGCTAACCCCGCCCCCTGCACAGCTGCTGGGCTCTGATGATGAGGAGCAGGAAGACCCTTCAGATTATTGCAAAGGTGAGTTTGTTTTCTGATTCATCCAAGAAAACATGATTGAAAACATGAAATGAATCCCAAAAAAATTGCTGAAAATACAGAAATGGGAGACCACCTGTCTGATAAATGTTGAAGACCAGAAGCATTAAACTGCATTGCTAAAAACCCTTCTAGTTGAAATGTCTAAATGGCAGACTTGGAAGCTAAACTGTATTATCTAAAGAAGCTAAAAGCTGAATTACAATGCAAGGAAAAGCTTGAAGCTAAACGATTTTACTGTCAAAGTAATAGTAGTAAAAGTAGTATTAGTAGTGGTAGTAATAGTAGTAGAAGTAGTAGAACTAGTAGTAATAGCAGTAGTAGTGATCGTAGTAGAAGTATTAGTAGTACTGGTATTATAGTAGTAGTATTGGTAGTAGCATTAATAACAGTAGTAGTAGTAGTAGTGGTCGTAGTAGTAGTTCATACAAAAGTAGTATTAGTAGTAATAGCATTTGTAGTAGCATTTGCAGTACAATAATTATTATTATTATTATAATAATAATAATTATTGTAATAATATAATAATAAATAATAATAATAGTTTTAGTAGTAGTTGCAGTAATAGTAGTAGCAATGACAGTTGTAGTAGAAGTGGTAGTTGTAGTAGAAGTATTATTAGTAGTATCAGTAGTCGTAGTATTAGTATTGGCAGTAGCATGAATAGTAGTAGTAGTAGTTGTAGTATTAGCAGTAGTCGTAGTAATACTATTGGTGGTAGCAGTAATAGTAGCAACAGCAGAAGCTGTATTAGTAGTAATACGAGAAATATTAGCAGCAGTAGTAGTAGTTGTCGCAGTATTAGTAAAAGCATTAAGTATTTCAACAAAAAGCCTCATTTTGAGCTTAAAGTCTAAATACAGTTTATCCATGGGGCTTTTATTTTGAAAGGGTGGGGCTGGATGGGGGAGAGAGGAGACAAGCATTTCATCACAAGCATTTCAGTTAGATTGCACTCTGTGGGGCTTTTATTTTGAAATGGGGGGGGGGTGAAAGGGGGAAAGTCCTCTAAAAATCTCTAAGACCTGAATGAGAGAGAGAGAGAGAGAGAGAGAGAGAGAGAGAGAGAGAGAGAGAGAGAGAGAGAGAGAGAGAGAGAGAGAGAGAGAGAGAGAGAGAGAGAGAGAGAGAGAGAGAGAGAGAGAGAGAGAGAGAGAGAGAGATGGACTGAGTGTGAGAGAGACAGGCAGGCAGACAAGAGGAGGTCTAACAATCTTACCCTAAATATCTCCAAGTCATGTGTGTCTGTGTGTTTATCAACTTCACTAATTAGCTCAATCACAAACACCTGTGTGCCTGCTGTCTTTACATGGAGATAAAACTGTGAAACACCCGTCAAACAAATCCTCAAAACCCCCATTCATCAACAGATCATGTGAAAATTGTGTCTGTAGTGTAAAAAATGTGGCTTCACTGGCGATGTAGAAATAGGGTACCGTTGTCTGTGCAAGATTTTTTTGAAGTCTGAATTAACATTGGTCTCTATGGAGCAGAAAGTTGGTTTTCCTCTCAATTAAAGGCTGTTGTGCCAAATGTGTAAATCTGTGGGATTCCACAGTCATTTGTCTACGACAAGGACACGATTAGCTACTCCATCCAAAAATGATGCATGAAGAGTGAAAATTGTGGAGTCCATGGCAAAATAGAAATATTTTTTTCACAAGATTCTGAAGCTGCTCTTCACTCTAGCGATGACATCACGCACTCTGAGCTGCGCAATACACACCCATTATAAAGTCAGAAAAGGACTGAAAAAATCATAAAAGTTAAATTGCTACAGTTGAAAAAGTGTAAAGGATATCAAAAAGCATCATACAGTAAATAGCTCAACGTTTTGTCAACATTTTAAAGTTGAAATGGTGTCTGTAGCTGAAAGTATGAGGGAGAAGAAGGCTTTTAAAGTTGAAGAAGTTTAAGAGGATTTGAAGATTTTATCCATAGAGATCCTAGAGAATATTGCACAAAGCATAATAATTCAAAAAGCACAAGAGGTAGAAACAAGAAAAGTTGCTGAAACAGCATTCCAACAATTAATACTCTTGATTAAGGACAACCCACGAGTTATAGCGTTGTGTACCTGTGCTGTCTGTGTTGCAGGTGGTTACTACCCGGTGAAGATCGGTGACTTGTTTAATGGAAGGTACCATGTGGTCAGGAAACTGGGCTGGGGACATTTTTCTACCGTCTGGCTCTGCTGGGATCTGCAGTACGAATCTCATCTTGTTTAAAAATAGTTTGATGTCTGGTATCTACTTTATTTCTGCACTCGTTCTGTTAGAATTCTGTCACATCCGCTGACTCTGTCTGTTTTTAGGAGGAAACGTTTTGTGGCGCTGAAGGTGGTGAAGAGCGCTCCACATTACACCGAGACGGCTCTGGACGAGATCAAGCTGCTCCGATGTGTGAGTACATGTGTGAGGGTCCCCATCCAGGTCTGTGTGAGGGTCCCCATCCAGGTCTGTGTGAGGGTCCCCATCCAGGTCTGTGTGAGGGTCCCCATCCAGGTCTGTGTGAGGGTCCCCATCCATGAGCTGTGGACCAGTAACAACCTCCAGGGCTGCAGAGAAATGTTTCCATTTGGATAAAAAGCTGAATGATAATCTTAAAACTGTTGTGGTGACGACGTTGAACTGGTTTCAGTCTGTAATGGTTTTGAATTAAACAGGTTTCACAGGTAACAGGTCTGTTTGTGTACAGGTGAGAGACAGTGACCCCTCTGACCCCTACAGAGAAACCATCGTCCAGCTGATAGACGACTTCAAGATCTCTGGAGTCAACGGAATCCGTATCCTTCATCATTACCTGTCTGTCTACCTGTCTGTCTACCTGTCTGTCTACCTGTCTGTCTACCTGTCTGTCTACCTGCCTGTCTACCTGTCTGTCTACCTGTCTGTCTACCTGTCTGTCTACCTGCCTGTCTACCTGTCTGTCTACCTGTCTGTCTTCGTCAGTCAGTAGTTTCCTCAGCCTTTCTCAGATGTCTGTATGGTTCTGGAGGTTTTGGGTCATCAGCTGTTAAAATGGATCATTAAGTCGAACTACATGGGACTTCCTCTGATCTGCGTCAAGACCATCATCAGACAGGTAACACACACACACACACACACCTGACAACAGTCTACAGGTAACACACACACCTGACTACAGTCCACAGGTAACACACACACACACACACACACACACACACACACACCTGACTACAGTCTACAGGTAACACCTGACCGCGTTTGACCCTGACTTCTGTGACCTCTGACCTGTCCCTTGTGCGACAGGTGCTGCAGGGTCTGGACTACCTCCACACTAAGTGTAAGATCATCCACACTGATATCAAACCAGAGAACATCCTATTGGACGTTGATGAGGTCTACATCAGGAGATTGGCAGCTGAGGCAACCATCTGGCAGAGAGCTGGGGCCCCGCCCCCTTCCGGGTCATCAGGTGAGGATCAGCTATGTGATTGGTCAGAAAAGTGAATCCAGTGATCACATGGACTCCAGACCCTTTTGATGTAGTGATGTAGACTCTCTTTAGAGTCACATAGATGTGTTACTGGTAGCTGTTCAGACTGTCTGTCTGCTTCTCTTCTCTCTTTTTACACAGTTCTTACCTGTCTGTCTAACTATCTGACTACATGTCTGTCTGTCTGTCTCTCTGTCTAACTATCTGACTACATGTCTGTCTGTCTGACTGTCTACCTGACAGTGGTGGGCCGTGCATTTTATACCTGAAACACCACCTAATGACCTCATGATGGCGCCACAGCTAGGAGTTTAACAATACACGTATTTGTATTAAACCGTTCGGTACGAGGCTTACAAACCGAACGAATACATTTGAATAATACTCGTGCATTTGGAAAATGCAGAAGCTTAAATTGTGGGAAATATGTTTTCGGTGGACTGCGCTCACGTAGGAGACAACGGACTGTGACCTCTGAACCCGGAAGAAAAAATGCTGCCCCGAACTTCTGAGAGGCTAGGCTAACTAGCTTAACAAACACTAACTCCGCGCATGACGGGATGCTTCATAATTAACGGACAATGCATATAGTCCAAATCTATATAATTAACACAATGACAACAACAAACTCACAAGAACCCGTCACATATATTCATATGACAACAAAGCAACAAATCAATCCAGCAACACAGCAACAACAAGTGTTCTGCTACACACTCCAGGGATATGAAAGAACAAACACAGTTGACTTACCAAATGCTGTTCACTTAAAGACAAACTCCATCCTCCTTTCTTGTTGACAAAGAGTTTAATCTCACGGTTAAATCCCAACTCACTAATCCGTTTCTCCTCCTTCAGACATTGAGTGTTAAAAAACAAAGCTAGGTAAAAAAATAAATAATCTACTGTCACGACCTGGCTCTGACGGCCATGAGCTAAATCAGGGAGACGCAGACAGTTGACCAACGGTAACACATTTATTAGCCCTGACAAAAGATCTAACAATAATGGTGGTCGTGAACAGGGTGATAGGAAGGCGCCCAGGTTGCCAGGAAGGCGGAGCCTTATAGCGGGAACGCACCGGGCCCAGGTGCCTCCACTCAGTACGATCACCGCCTCTGGTACCTGCTGGTTAAAGGGACAAAACACGTAACCCAGATAGGGAACCGTCACATCTACACCAAGCAAAATGCAAAACATTTCATAATTTCTTCCATATCTTTCAATTTGAACTCTTACTACTCAGACTAAGACTCTGATGTTAAGTTTTGTTTCACAATAGTCACGTGCTCGCCCACTGACCAATCACAGCTCACGCTGCACCTCACTGCAGAGCTGCACCTGAAAACTGAGCTGTGTGTTAATGCTGACGTAGCTGTAGGCCAGCTAGCAGCTCTGACACGTCAAAGATACGCCCAACATGTCAAACTAAAGATCTGATTGGTTGAACACTATGACGATCAACAACATCGTCCCCATTCACTTAACCTGCACATGGATTCACTGGTGAGTCTGCAGGCCTGGGGCCTCTCTTCTACCTAGAGACACAGAGGTGAACTCTGATTGGATCAAAGCTCTACTTAAAACAAGCTGCACTGAAGCAGAGCAGCTGAGGAACACAGTAGCTGTGCAATGAGAACATAAGATATTGGGGAAAATATTTATATAAATTATAATACATGTAGTGTATTTAAGAAAACGTATTAAATTATAAAATAGCTCTAACTGTGTGATTGTGTTTAGGCCAGCAGAGGAGGCTTTGCAGGCCCTGACGGCCACTACTGGTATCTGTCTCTCTGACTTGTCTGTTTTTTCTTTTCAAACTTTATTTCCTGTTTCTGATATGATCTTCCTGTCTCTCTCCCTCCCTGTCTGTCTGCCTCTACGTGTCTCTTTTTCTAGTTAGCACGGCTCCCAGAGATCGACAGGTAAGTGTCCAGGTGTGATGCTGTGTTCTCATTGGTTATTTATATCATAGTGACAACTTGTTTCAGGATTCTTCACCCGCAACATAAATACATCCCAGTACAACACACACTCTACATCCTGTGATGGTGACATCACTGGTTTGATGATGTCATTTTCTTTGTTTCTTTCAAATATAGACAAAATATAAAGTAGAAACTGTGTGTGTGTGTGTGTGTGTGTGTGTGTGTGTGTGTGTGTGTGTGTGTGTGTGTGTGTGTGTGTGTGTGTGTGTGTGTGTGTGTGTGTGTGTGTGTGTGTGTGTGTGTGTAGGTCGGTAAGCTGTCTAAGAATAAGAACAAGAAGATGAAGAGGAAAGCTAAACGTCAACATAGACTGTTGGAGGAGAGACTAGTGGACATACAGGTACTGTAATACTACTGTCATAGTATTGTCATAGTACTGTAGTAGTACTGTAATACTACTGTCATAGCTCTGTTATAGCTCTGTAATAGTTCTTTCACCATCTATAAGATCCGTTCCAGTTCTGTTATACTACAAACATGACCATCGTGTGAAGCTGTAAACTCAGATATCTTCAGCTCCCTGTTGGCCTCGTGGGGAAACGTTGATACCGAATCCTCCAAAACATCTGGTCCTCCGAACCCCAAAAACCTCTGAGACTTGAGACCAGATGGAGCAGGATGGTTGTGTGGAACTTCCAAGGTGGAACCCTTTAAAGCCCTCCTGTGGGTGCTGGTTGAGGAGCTGGTTGCTGGTTGAGGAGCTGGTTGCTGGTTGAGGAGCTCGGTGCTGGTTGAGGAGCTGGGTGCTGGTTGAGGAGCTCGGTGCTGGTTGAGGAGCTGGGTGCTGGTTGAGGAGCTGGGTGCTGGTTGAGGAGCTGGGTGCTGGTTGAGGAGCTGGTTGCTGGTTGAGGAGCTGTGGGTGCTGGTTGAGGAGCTGGTTGCTGGTTGAGGAGCTGTGGGTGCTGGTTGAGGAGCTGGTTGCTGGTTGAGGAGCTGGTTGCTGGTTGAGGAGCTGGTTGCTGGTTGAGGAGCTGTGGTTGCTGGTTGAGGAGCTGGGTGCTGGTTGAGGAGCTGGGTGCTGGTTGAGGAGCTGGGTGCTGGTTGAGGAGCTGGTTGCTGGTTGAGGAGCTGTGGGTGCTGGTTGAGGAGCTGGTTGCTGGTTGAGGAGCTGTGGGTGCTGGTTGAGGAGCTGGTTGCTGGTTGAGGAGCTGGTTGCTGGTTGAGGAGCTGGTTGCTGGTTGAGGAGCTGTGGTTGCTGGTTGAGGAGCTGGGTGCTGGTTGAGGAGCTGGGTGCTGGTTGAGGAGCTGGTTGCTGGTTGAGGAGCTGGTTGCTGGTTGAGGAGCTGGTTGCTGGTTGAGGAGCTGTGGTTGCTGGTTGAGGAGCTGTGGGTGCTGGTTGAGGAGCTGGTTGCTGGTTGAGGAGCTGTGGGTGCTGGTTGAGGAGCTGGTTGCTGGTTGAGGAGCTGTGGGTGCTGGTTGAGGAGCTGGTTGCTGGTTGAGGAGCTGGTTGCTGGTTGAGGAGCTGTGGGTGCTGGTTGAGGAGCTGGTTGCTGGTTGAGGAGCTGTGGGTGCTGGTTGAGGAGCTGGTTGCTGGTTGAGGAGCTGGTTGCTGGTTGAGGAGCTGGTTGCTGGTTGAGGAGCTGTGGTTGCTGGTTGAGGAGCTGTGGGTGCTGGTTGAGGAGCTGGTTGCTGGTTGAGGAGCTGTGGGTGCTGGTTGAGGAGCTGGTTGCTGGTTGAGGAGCTCGGTGCTGGTTGAGGAGCTGGGTGCTGGTTGAGGAGCTGGGTGCTGGTTGAGGAGCTGGGTGCTGGTTGAGGAGCTGGTTGCTGGTTGAGGAGCTGTGGGTGCTGGTTGAGGAGCTGGTTGCTGGTTGAGGAGCTGTGGGTGCTGGTTGAGGAGCTGGTTGCTGGTTGAGGAGCTGGTTGCTGGTTGAGGAGCTGGTTGCTGGTTGAGGAGCTGGTTGCTGGTTGAGGAGCTGTGGTTGCTGGTTGAGGAGCTGGGTGCTGGTTGAGGAGCTGGGTGCTGGTTGAGGAGCTGGGTGCTGGTTGAGGAGCTGGTTGCTGGTTGAGGAGCTGTGGGTGCTGGTTGAGGAGCTGGTTGCTGGTTGAGGAGCTGTGGGTGCTGGTTGAGGAGCTGGTTGCTGGTTGAGGAGCTGGTTGCTGGTTGAGGAGCTGGTTGCTGGTTGAGGAGCTGTGGTTGCTGGTTGAGGAGCTGGGTGCTGGTTGAGGAGCTGGGTGCTGGTTGAGGAGCTGGTTGCTGGTTGAGGAGCTGGTTGCTGGTTGAGGAGCTGGTTGCTGGTTGAGGAGCTGTGGTTGCTGGTTGAGGAGCTGTGGGTGCTGGTTGAGGAGCTGGTTGCTGGTTGAGGAGCTGTGGGTGCTGGTTGAGGAGCTGGTTGCTGGTTGAGGAGCTGTGGGTGCTGGTTGAGGAGCTGGTTGCTGGTTGAGGAGCTGGTTGCTGGTTGAGGAGCTGTGGGTGCTGGTTGAGGAGCTGGTTGCTGGTTGAGGAGCTGTGGGTGCTGGTTGAGGAGCTGGTTGCTGGTTGAGGAGCTGGTTGCTGGTTGAGGAGCTGGTTGCTGGTTGAGGAGCTGTGGTTGCTGGTTGAGGAGCTGTGGGTGCTGGTTGAGGAGCTGGTTGCTGGTTGAGGAGCTGTGGGTGCTGGTTGAGGAGCTGGTTGCTGGTTGAGGAGCTGGTTGCTGGTTGAGGAGCTGTGGGTGCTGGTTCAACATCTAACATGTTTCCTCCTGTGTGTTCAGAAGATGGAGGAGGAGGACGGTGTGATCCAGTCTGACGACACAGACGCTAACTGTGAGCACTCATGATGTGTATTTTCTATGTTTCAGTATCGCAGTATACAAGTTCTACTGCAGTACAATACATGTAAACATGTACTCCTTTGCTCTCAGGCTCTCTGGTCATCAACGGCAACACTTCCTGCTCTACAGCCAACAGCAAAGCGAGCTCAGACTCCACCTGTTCCTGGTTGGACGACGGGTGTAATGGCCACGCCCCCGGCCGGTTCTCCAGCCCCGCCTCCGGCCTATCGGGCTTCTCCAGCTCTGTGATGTCAGCGACGTCTGAATCAACACTTTCTACTCAGTCAGGATACTCGAGTGGACGAGATGGTGAGAAAATACTGTGGAGTATACTACAGTATCTACAGTACACACAGTATATATACAGATAAACTACAGTATCTACAGTACACACAGTATATATACACAGAGATAAACTACAGTATACAGTACACACAATATATATACATACAGATAAACTACAGTATATACAGTACACACAGTATATATACGCACAGATAAACTACAGTATATACAGTACACACAATATATATACATACAGATAAACTACAGTATATACAGTACACACAATATATATACATACAGATAAACTACAGTATATACAGTACACACAATATATATACATACAGATAAACTACAGTATATACAGTACACACAGTATATATACACAGAGATAAACTACAGTATATACAGTACACACAGTATATATACACACAGATAAACTACAGTATATACAGTACACACAGTATATATACACACAGATAAACTACAGTATATACAGTACACACAGTATATATACACACAGATAAACTACAGTATATACAGTACACACAATATATACACAGAGATAAACTGCAGTATCTACAGTACACACAGTATATATACACAGAGATAAAGTACATTATATACAGTACACACAGTATATATACACAGAGATAAACTGCAGTATCTACAGTACACACAGTATATATACACAGAGATAAAGTACATTATATACAGTACACACAATATATACACAGAGATAAACTGCAGTATATATAGTACACAGATACAATATAATACAGTGATATAATTTAAATAAGTCATAATAATAATATAGTAATATTATGATCATGATGTATTTGTGTTTCAGTGTTCAGCGCCTCAGACTTCGTCCTCAGTCCTCTGGATCCTCAGAACGGAAACAAGCTCAGAGTGAAGATCGCTGATTTAGGAAATGCATGCTGGGTGGTGAGTCATCTTCATCACTCCTCTTCCTCTGTAGAGTCATTATGAACCAATCAGACGTCTCTTTCTCTCCCTTTGTCTCTCATCCAGCACAAGCACTTCACAGAGGACATTCAGACCAGACAGTACAGAGCTCTGGAGGTTCTGATTGGAGCAGAGTACGGACCACCTGCTGACATCTGGAGCACCGCCTGCATGGTACACACACACACACACACACACACACACACACACACACACACACACACACACACACACACACACACACACACACTCTCTCTGCAGGTCTTGGTATCAGTAGACCCGATAGATGTTTTATTGGTCTGTCATGTGTGGCTCATGGTGTATGTTGTTTGGGTGTACCATCGATGTCTCGGTGTACTGACGGGGTTTGTGTATTGGTGTATTGGTGTATTGATGTATTGGTGTATTGGTGTATTGATGTATTGATGTATTGATGTATTGGTGTATTGGTGTATTGGTGTATTGGTGTATTGATGTATTGATGTATTGATGTATTGGTGTATTGATGTATTGATGTATTGATTGATGTTTCAGGCCTTTGAGTTGGCGACAGGAGATTACCTCTTTGAACCTCATTCAGGAGAAGATTACACCAGAGACGAAGGTACTACACATTATAATACTAGGTACTACACATTATAATACTAGGTACTACACATTATAATACTAGATATAGTACTATAGTAATAGTACTAGAAACACGACTGAAGTCTACACTAGTATTACACTCAGCATAAAGGTACAACTCATAACAGTGCTGCTGTGTACTAGCAAGTACTTCAGTGTGTATTTTTATTATTTGTGTTCAGATCACATCGCTCACGTCATCGAGCTGCTTGGGCCGATTCCTCTGCCCTTCGCTTTGTCTGGCAGGTACTCCAGAGAGTACTTCGATAGGAGAGGTGAGACAGTCTGTCTGTGTGCTCACCTGTGTGCTCCCGTCTCACCCGTGTGCTCACCTGTGTGCTCCCGTCTCACCTCTGTGCTCCCGTCTCAGGTGAGCTGCGTCACATCTCCAGCCTGAAGCCGTGGGGTCTGTTTGAGGTTCTGTTGGAGAAGTACGAGTGGCCTCTGGACCAGGCGGCTCAGTTCAGTGACTTCCTGTTGACCATGTTGGAGCTGCAGCCGGAACGCAGAGCGACTGCAGCGCAATGTCTGCAGCACGCATGGCTGCTCACATAGACACTCACTGATGTACACACAATGAACTACACACACATAGACACTCACTGATGTACACACAATGAACTACACACACATAGACACTCACTGATGTACACACAATGAACTACACACACATAGACACTCACTGATGTACACACAATGAACTACACACACATAGACACTCACTGATGTACACACAATGAACTACACACACAGACACTATCTGATGTACACACAATGAACTACACACACATAGACACTGATGTACACACAATGAACTACACACACATAGACACTCACTGATGTACACACAATGAACTACACACACAGACACTATCTGATGTACACACAATGAACTACACACACATAGACACTCACTGATGTACACACAATGAACTACACACACAGACACTATCTGATGTACACACAATGAACTACACACACATAGACACTCACTGATGTACACACAATGAACTACACACACAGACACTATCTGATGTACACACAATGAACTACACACAGACACTCACTGATGAGGTTATACATTTGTCAGAGTTGATTTCATGTGAAGAGGGAAGTTATCACCTCCGCTGATATTTAAATGTTTTATTTATTTGGTAAGTTATCCTGACAATCGATTGATCTATGGGTCTGGTCGGTCGGGTCTGTCGGCCCCGGTGTTAACGTCGGTCCGGGTGTTAACGTCCGGGTGTAACGTCGGGGTGTTAACGTCCGGGTGTAACGTCGGGGTGTTAACGTCGGTCCGGGTGTAACGTCGGTCCGGGTGTAACGTCGGTCCGTGTGTAACGTCGGTCCGGGTGTAACGTCGGTCCGGGTGTAACGTCGGCCCGTGTGTAACGTCGGGGTGTTAACGTCCGGGTGTAACATCGGGGTGTTAACGTCCGGGTGTAACGTCGGTCCGGGTGTAACGTCGGGGTGTTAACGTCCGGGTGTAACATCGGGGTGTTAACGTCCGGGTGTAACGTCCAGGTGTAACGTCGGTCCGGGTGTTAACGTCGGTCCGGGTGTAACGTCGGGGTGTAACGTCTGGGTGTAACGTCGGTCCGGGTGTAACGTCGGTCCGGGTGTAACGTCGGGGTGTAACGTCCGGGTGTAACGTCCGGGTGTTAACGTCGGTCCGGGTGTAACGTCGGGGTGTAACGTCCGGGTGTAACGTCGGGGTGTTAACGTCCGGGTGTAACGTCGGGGTGTTAACGTCCGGGTGTAACGTCGGTCCGGGTGTAACGTCGGGGTGTTAACGTCCGGGTGTAACATCGGGGTGTTAACGTCCGGGTGTAACGTCGGTCCGGGTGTTAACGTCGGTCCGGGTGTAACGTCGGGGTGTAACGTCGGGGTGTTAACGTCGGTCCGGGTGTAACGTCTGGGTGTAACGTCGGTCCGGGTGTAACGTCGGTCCGGGTGTAACGTCGGTCCGGGTGTAACGTCCGGGTGTAACGTCCGGGTGTTAACGTCGGTCCGGGTGTAACGTCGGGGTGTAACGTCCGGGTGTAACGTCGGGGTGTTAACGTCGGTCCGGGTGTAACGTCCGGGTGTAACGTCGGTTGGTCCGGGTGTAACTTCCCTCCTTCTGAAATCAGTTTCTGAAGTTTGTTTCTGTTGTAACTGATGATTTCCTGCAGATTTCTGAAACTGATCTTTGGTTCTGTCTTTTATTCTTGTTTCTTTGATTTTACTGATTTTCTGAATTCTGCTGTTTCTGTTGAATTGTGCTGAGTTTGTATTTTACAGACTTCCTGTTATTGTTTATTGATCAGAGACTTGTATGATGAAGACTTGTGGTTTAGATGAGCACACTGTAGCCTCCGTAGAGCAGCTTCTCACTGACTGTTGATATAGTTTGTATTGACCTCTGTAGCTCAAACCTGACCTGTCCACCTGCTCTCACCTGTTTCTATGTTCATGTAATAAATAGTGCCTTAAAATGACCCCGGAACCCCCTCTTCCTGTCAGAGGTACATCACCAGTGACATCACCAGACATTAATGTTTTTATATTTCTTTTTTTGTGTGGACTATTTCTTCTTGTGAAAATAAAGATGAAAGCTCGAGATGTTTGCTTTGACCTCTCTGCATCAGTTCATCTTGGAGGAGAGATTATCCGTCTACAACCGTAAATGACATTTAGAGAACCACGAACAAAAACCCTGTTTTTACCCATTTTTGAAACATCAATCGATGCCCTGAATGAAACCCTGACATTTAATACAGCCCTCGTACAATGTGATGTGTCATAGTGTGAAGTGAAGGTAAAATAGATAATATAGGATACAGTCAATTCAACAGGTTTAATATAAAAACAAGCAGACAAACAAGAGTCAGTGTGATGAAGCTTTCTCCTTCAGGTCCAGACTGCAGCATAAGAACACCGGCACGCTGTCACCTTCCATTATTAGGTGTCACACACGGACCCATCCAGAAGGTGCGATGTCAGCTGATTGTGAGTTCAACAGTTCATCCTGCGCTCCGTGTTCCTCTTCACTTCTTCTTACGCACAACCGTCCACCCGGCCTCTTCATGAGGAGGAGGATCTCTGCTGACTGATGGAACGGAGGATTCACACTCCATCACCTGAACACAGAAACATGAATTACTATTTGTAAATACAAACTCCTGACAAAAGAATGAAAAACTGTAAGTAAAGTACTTTGTTAATTTAGACTAGCGACAGCAGAGTGATTCTTTTCTGACTTCTACCCTTTCTATCTAAAGCACTTGAACGTGCCGTCTTTAACCAACAGTCTTCCTTTCTCCATCAGAACAGCCTCATGGACCCCCACCAGTCCGGGTTCAAAGTGGCTCACTCGACTGAGACAGCCCTGCTTGCGGTGACGGAGTCGCTTCACGCCGCGAGAGCGAACTCTCTCTCCTCTGTCCTGGTTCTCCTGGACCTGTCTGCAGCGTTTGACACTGTGAACCACCAGATCCTCCTCCAGACCCTCGAGGGGATGGCGTCTCAGGCTCTGCTCTCTCCCTGTTTGCATCCTACCTGACAGGTCGATCCTACCAGGTGACATGGAGGGGGGCCATGTCGGAACCACGCTTGCTGACTACAGGGGTTCCACAAGGTTCAGTCCTGGGCCCCCTTCTCTTCTCGCTCTACACAACATCTCTGGTTCTGTTATTCGCTCACATGACTTCTCCTCCCATTGTGATGCCGATGACACCCAGCTGGTCTTGTCATTTCCCCCCGGTGACACTCAAGTTGCGTGTTTGGCTGACATCTTGAAGTGGATGACGATACACCACCTGAAGCTCAACCTGGACAAAACCGAGCTACTGTTCCTCCCGGGGAAGGGCTGCCCGCACCGAGACCTGTCCATCACCATTGATGATACCGTGGTGACGCCAACTCGGACTGCGAGGAACCTGGGTGTGACCCTGGACGACCAACTGTCGTTCTCAGCAAACATCTCATCGGTTACACGCTCCTGCAGATTCCTGCTCTACAACATCAGGAGGATTCTCCTCTTCCTCACTGAGATGGTGCAGGTGCTCATCCAGGCTCTGGTCATCTCCCTCCTGGTCTACTGCAACTCTCTACTTGCCGGAGCTCCGGCGTCGGCCATCAGACCTCTGGAGCTCGTCCAGAAAGCTGCAGCTCGTCTAATGTTCAATCGCCCCAAGTTCTCCCACAACCTCCCTTCTCCGTTCTCTACACTGGCTCCCTGTAAGAGCTCTCATCCAGGTTCAGACTCTGGTGCTAGCCTACAGGTTCAGACTCTGGTGCTAGTCTACAGGTTCAGACTCTGGTGCTAGCCTACAGGTTCAGACTCAGGTGCTAGCCTACAGGTTCAGACTCTGGTGCTAGCCTACAGGTTCAGACTCTGGTGCTAGTCTACAGGTTCAGACTCTGGTGCTAGTCTACAGGTTCAGACTCTGGTGCTAGTCTACAGGGCAGTGAAAGGAACAGCTCCTTCCTGTCTCCAGGCCATGGTCTAGCCCTACACCCCCGACCACTCCGCTCTGCTGCCTCGGGGCGATCGGTTCCCCGTCGCTCAGAGGTCCCTGTGGCCGATGGACCCGGTCTCTGTTCTCTGTCCTGGCCCCACGATGGTGGAATGAACTCCCCACTGACGTCAGGACAGCAGAGTCGCTGCCCATCTTCCATCAGGCTGAAGACTCACCTCTTCATGAAGCTCTACCCTGAGCCTTCCTCTCAGCACTGGTTGTGTTCATGCTAGTGTGTTTCTGTACGTTTGCTCTGGTTTATGCTCTGAGATGTTTAAAGGAGATGAACTCATGACTTCTGGTGACTAGTAGTTCTCTTGAATACTATGTTGAACACACTGATTGTAAGTCTCTTTGGATAAAAGCGTCTGCTGAATGACTGTAATGTGATGAATAGACTTTAAAAGGATGACAAGGTGTAATATTTAGTAAGCAAACGGCACAAATTTAAAAAAAGGAGCTGAAACGATTAGTCAACAAAATAAAGGAAAAACTACTTTGATAATCTTATTAATTGTTTCAAATAAAAACATGAAAGAAAATCCCCAGTTTCTGGATGGATTTTCATACTTATTTAGCATCACACTATGACATAACACTATGACATCACACTATACCAGTGGTGGGCCGTCAGGGCCAGCAAAGCCTTCTCTGCTGGCCTAAACAGAATCAAAGTCATTTAATAATTGTTCATAAATACACTACATGTATTTTATTTTGTTCTCCATTATCTTATTTTCTCATTGCATAGCTCCTGTCTTCCTCAGCTGCTCTGCTTCAGCACAGCTTGTTTTAAGTAGAGCTTTTATCCAATCAGATTCAGCCTCTGTGTCTCTAGGTAGAAGAGAGGCCTGAGGTCCTCCAGGTAGACTTTGCAGTTTAAGTGAATGAGGACGATGTTGTTGATCGTCATAGTCTTCAACCAATCAGATCTTTAGTTTGACATGTTGGGCGTATTCTTTGACGTGTCAGTGGTATCCAGGTAGCCTCTAAGTACGTCTGCATTAAGGTGCGCCGTGATTGGTCAGTGGGCCAGCGCGACTTTTGTCAAACAGAAAGCTAGCTAGCAGGTCTCAGTGTTCAGTAAGAGTTCAGGTTGAAACATGTAAGAGAAGTTATGACATTTTCAGCGTTTTGCTTGGTGTTTTTTTTACCTAGCTGTGTTTTTTTAACGCTCAATGGCTGAAGGAGGAGAAACGGATTTAGGAGTTACTGACTTTGTTGACATAGAACGGAGGATGGACTTTGTCTTTAAGTGAACAGCAGCTGTGGCAAGTGAACTGCTTTTGTGTTTTTACATCTGCAGCAGCGTTTCTACTGTGTTCATGTGTCTGTCGTGTTTTATGAATCATATGAACGGCTCGTGCTCCAGCGCTGCAGTGTTGCTGGACTGATTTGTTGCTTTGTTGTCATATAAATATATGTGACTGGTTCTTGTGAGTTTGTTCTTGTCATTGTGTTGATTACATAGATTTTGACTTTATGCATTGTCCGTTAATGACGAAGCATCCCGTCATCGCGGGGTTAATGTCCGGAGAATTGATTCTGTTTGAGGTTTTGTTTTGTTTTACAAAGCAAGAATTATGGTCTGGAGAAATGGCGATTGCTTTAGCCCGGTTTGAATCAATAGGGAACAGCTTAACGCTGTGGGGAGACTGCACGGCCCGCCACTGCACTATACTATGACAGTGTATCAGGTAAGACGCACCTGTGTTTCATCATCGCTGTCTTCATCAGATTGTGTGGGCGGAGCTGTGACCCGAACCCTCTGACTCTTCTTCTGTGTCAGAGTGTTGATGGTTTGTTGGAGCTGCTCTACCGCCCCCTGCTGCCACTGACTGAAGGCCTGGACCAGACTGTCACACATCTGGAAACACATGATTTACACCTTTCAGACGCGTTAGAGCTGCATTCTCTCTAGTGTCCACCAGGGGGCGACTCCTCTGGTTGTATAGAAGTCTATGAGAAAATGACTCTACTTCTCTCTTGATTTATTACCTCAGTAAACATTGTAAACATGAGTTTATGGTCTCAATCTCTAGTTTCAAGTCTTCTTCAATACAGCATGATGTTCATTTAGTAAATGATGGTCCATTTAGAGTCACACAGACCATAAAGCAGGGAATGCTTTAGGGGCGGGGCTACACAGTGATTGACAGGTCGACACCACGTTGAACTTTAACCCTTTCACAATGTTTTTACTTCAATGGTCTCATTCAGAGTTCAGTTATGTCCTGTGTGTGTGTGTGTGTGTGTGTGTGTGTGTGTGTACCTGCGGTAAACTCCCATCATCCACCACTGTGTCAAACTCTTGATCCATCAGTTCAGCAATGAAGTCCTCCACCTCACACTGCTGCAGGTCAGCTACACACACACACACACACACACACACACACACACACACACACACACACACACACACACACACACACACACACACACACACACACAGTTGAAACATGAACTGATTTAACATCCAGCAGTTAAAGTTTAAAATTAGTCTTTGGGTTTTTAAACTAGACTCAAGATCGAGTCTTAAAATTAATTTCAAATACGTTTGATATTTAGAAGATGAACAGAGTACCTGAACAGAGAACAGAGTACCTGAACAGAGAACAGAGTACCTGAACAGAGTACCTGAACAGAGTACCTGAACAGAGAACCTGAACAGAGTACCTGAACAGAGTACCTGAACAATAAACTGCTGTTGACAGGTTTTGTTACCTACCGTTGTCATGGAAATACTGCTGGACTACATCCACCATCCAATCAGATTTCTGCTGCCCGTACACGCCTCCAAACCCGTTCTCCACCGCGATCTGAGGACCCAAGAGAACATCTGAAGGTTTGAGTCTGAGATAAAACCCTAGAGTGGTCCGGAGACCCCTACAGAGTTCTGGACCCCGCTAAAGAGGTCCGGAGACCCCTACAGAGTTCTGGACCCCGCTACAGAGGTCCGGAGACCGTTAAAGAGTTCTGGACCCCCTAAAGAGGTCCGGAGACCCCTACAGAGTTCTGGACCCCGCTATAGAGGTCCGGAGACCGTTAAAGAGTTCTGGACCCCCCTAAAGAGGTCCGGAGACCGCTACAGAGGTCCCAACTGGTCACTCATGTGTTTGAGTCTAATTCTCCAATCATAGCAGAATAAAAGCTTCATTGGATGAAAGTTAATGTTGAGAAAGCATCAAATTACACGTTTATCACGTGTCTAATAATAATGAAACATCAGGATATCTAGAATACATCAAACATCTCACACAGCTGTTAGCACTAGCCTGTTAGCATCGTCCCGTGTGTGCTCTGTCTCATGTTTACCTGTAGAACCGGCCAGCTGTGAAGAACCGCTCTCACTCCAGCCGTGAAGAGCTCACGTGAAGGGTTAGACGCCGCCATGTTGGATCTGACACACACTTTAACCAGGGACCGTTAGTGGGAACGCGACATCCAAACTGACGTCAACTTTTTGTCCTTCTGCGGCTGCCATCTGATCTCATCCTATAAAATGAGGCGCATGCGCAGTTCATCTCAAACGAGCCTATTATGACGCTGCGTTTCGTCATCAAGACGCGACAGAGGTTCTGCACGTGAGAGTGAACAGTTTGTGTTTTGATGAAGATTTAAACGTGAAGGTGAGATTTATTTATAAATTCATTGTTACGGAGAAAATAAACGTTTTATTGTGAAAGGAAGGGCACCCGGAAGTGATGATCAACAGATCAATTAACAGCTGATTTATATATATCTACACTTTTATACTTTATACCGTCTGATCTCAGATCCTCATCGGTGGTCAATAAAGTGAACAATGATACATCATCAGCAATGTTCCTGTTTCAGGGTTAATATGTACTTTATAATACATATTAATACATAACATTCATGATGACGTGTTAAAGAGAGAAACAACTACAGTCTGTTTATCTGAGTTTCTGTTTGCAGGAATCAATCAGTCATGGAGAGAAGAGAGGAAGAGGAGGAGACTATGGCTCAGATAGAGGAGGAAGAAGAAGAAGAGGAAGAGGAGGAGACTACGGCTCAGATGGAGGAGGAGGAGGAGGAGGAGGAGGAGGAGGAGGAAGAAGAGGAAGAAGAAGAAGAAGAAGAAGAAGAAGGAGCTGCTGCAGCAGAGAGAGGAGGAGGAGGAGGAGGAGGAGGAGGAGGAGAAGGAGAAGAAGAAGAAGAAGAAGAAGAAGAAGAAGATGGTGCGGAGCTGAAGAGGAAGAAGACGACCAAACAGAAAGCTGTTGTCGTCACTTCCTCTCCAGACAGGAAGTGTGTTCCTGGTATCATCTACCTGGGTCACATTCCTCCGAGGCTCCGCCCCAAACACCTGAGGAACCTGCTGTCAGTGTTTGGAGAGATCGGACGCATCTTCCTCCAACCTGAAGGTACAAATACACATTAAATACTGTGTGTGTGTGTGTGTGTGTGTGTGTGTGTGTGTGTGTGTGTGTGTGTGTGTGTGTGTGTGTGTGTGTGTGTGTGAGAGAGACCAGGTTTAGTGAAATGCACTCGGGGAGTCGTATTTTAAAAAAAGACTCTACTATACCCTCTCCCTCTGTCCTTGTATCCTCTGTCCTTGTATCCTCTGTCCTTGTATCCTCTGTCCTCAGGTGATGATGATGGTTTTCATGATGATGGTTGTTGATCTTGTGTGTTTCCTGGTTGTTGATCGTCAGACGGTCAGGTGAGGAGGAGGAAGAGGAGGTCTGGGCTGAGACGGTGTGACTTCACTGAAGGATGGGTGGAGTTCAGAGACAAACGATTGGCTAAGAAGGTGGTGTCTTCTCTCCACAACACGCCGATGGGAACCAGGAAACGCCAACGATTCTCCTCCGACCTCTGGTCCATCAAGGTACAGTCTGCCCGGTAACTGATGACATCACAGGAATACTGTGACATCACAGTCATGGTTGCGTCCTTATTATTTATCTTAACCCTGACCCTGGGTCTTCATGAGTCCTTCAGAGGAACCATGACTGAAGCTCTGACCCAGAACACACTGAGACCAGGTCTTTGTCTCTGTAGTACCTGCACCGGTTCCAGTGGACTCACCTGAGCGAACGGCTGGCCTACGAGCAGACGGTCCTCCAGCAGAGACTCAGGACCGAAGTGTCTCAGGCCAAGAGAGAAACCAGCTTCTACCTGAACAACGTGGACAAGAGCTCCCACATGGAGGACCTGAGGAGGAGGAGACGGAGAGACGGAGAACAGGTGATCTATTCAGCATCATGTCTGTAAGAACAAGGATCCCAGAGGACGTCTAGAGTCACATGTTGTTTGTCTTCAGGTGGAGGAGAGGACGTGGGACTTCACTCAGCGTCAGACGGAGGACGAGATCCAGATGAAGAAGAAGAAGAAGAAAGACTCTGTTACCCAGAAGCACCTGGACAAGGCCCGCCTCATCCAGCAGAAGAGCCAATCAAACGTCTCGCTGCTCGCCAAGATCTTCAACTCCAACCAATCGGTGTGACGGAGCAGAGACGGCTCATTGGCTGCTAGACAATATTGTTTCCATGGAAACAGGAGGCAGTTTGTAGTGCACTGGTGATGACGCGTCCATCTTCACCAACCATTCACAGGCCAGTCTGAGTAGGGGGCGGAGCCTTCTGAATTCTGTTTCCAACTTAACCGGTTAGTTAACTTAACCAGTTAGTTAACTTAACCGGTTAGTTAAGGCCTTAACGAGCTCGTTAAGTCTTCTGTACCATTTATATGTGTGTGTATATCTCTATATCTCTATATCTATATAGAGATATAGAGATATAGAGATATATAGATATACACTGCATGCACAATTATGAGGCAAGTTGTGTTTCTGAGGATTGATTTTATTCTGATGTGTTTATTATTCTACTTTAACAGACGAGTTTCATCGTAACTGTTCACTCAGATATTCTCCTCAGAAAGCCAAAACCTCACGTTTACTCTCTGAAATATTGAGGTTTGAGGTTTATGAACATCTTGGATTGACTGAAGCTCCGCAGCTCAATAATAAAATCAATCCTCAAAAACACAACTTGCCTGATAATTGTGCGCGCAGTGTTTGTGTGTTTGTGTGTTACAAACACACAAACACACAAACACTGTCCTCTCTGTCGATGTGACAACATGAAACATGATTTCTGAATGTTTATTAATAAAAAGATTTTAAGACTGTGTGTGTGTGTGTGTGTGTGTGTGTGTGTGTGTGTGTGTGTGTGTGTGTGTGTGTGTGTGTGTGTGTGTGTGTGTGTGTGTGTGTGTGTGTGTGTGTGTGTGTGTGTGTGTGTGTGTGTGTGTGTGTGTGTGTGTGTGTGTGTGTGTGTGTGTGTGTGTGTGTACTCACATTGACCAGCAGAGGTCACTGTGAGCTAAATGTAGACTGGTGAGCAAGCGAGCGCACACACACACACACACACACACGTTTTAATTAGACACACAGACAGACGGGTCTTCAGTCCTCCGCTGACTCGAGGACCAGCAGGAACTGAACCGGAGCTCCTCACCTGACGGTTTACCGGACTGAGATCAGACCAGGATCCGGTAAGTTCCGCATCGAACCAGGAGATTAAAATCAGACAGAAAACCTTTTAAACATAATGTAAACAAACTGTTTATTTAGTTTTAATCAGTCAAAGATTCATCATTATTAAATCTGTTTTTATTAATCATTGAAATCATTCCTCGTAAATCCTCCGTGTGATCATTAAGAGTTTCACATCACAGGAAAACGTTCAAAGACAAAATGATGAATCGAGATAATAATTCAAATGATGAGTCAGACTTACTGTCAAATAAAATAAAGTACACATCAATTATATTTGAACAATTATTATTCTTTGTTTTCAAATATAAATAATACATGAATTCATAAATAAAAACAGATTAAAGTATGTTGGACAGTGAACTAATCTGATCATTTTGAGCTCTTTGGTGCGTTTGCTTTACACGTGGTGTCAGAGTCTGTTCGCTGAAGGTTACTGAGCCCCGTGTGTCACGGTGTGAACATCTCACTCGAGTCAGGAAACTTGTCAGAATACTCATATTTGATTGGCTGAGCTGCATCATGTGATGTGATTGACAGCACGTTGGTCGGTGTGTTTCCTGCACCGCTGAACAAAAGCAGCCGTAAAGGCTGAAAAAGCTGCGCCGGTTCAAATAGAAGCGCTCCGTCAAAATGTAATAATTCTCAATTATCTATCGGTTTTAGGTCCTGGGTCCGGATCCGGGCTGCGGTCCGCCTATTAGGGACCCCTGCTTTACAGTATTATTTATTATATTATCGCCGTTTCATGTTTGTCACGTTTCTCTCTCCATGTTTTTACAAATATAATTTGTTCTCATTTCAGATGTAAAATAAAACGCTCCTAATGCTGATCCACTATTTAGGATTCACTCAACTTAGTATTGCATATTATTTTATTCAAATAATACATTTGAATACATATTCATATCAATATTCATGTGAAACATTCAAATTCTGGTTCATTTTAATTTGCCTAAACTTGTGGCTCTACACTTCATGTTCACTAGTTAAAAACTAAAATCTAATTTTGAATGCAAAGAAACTAATTCTGTATTCTCTCAACCTCACTTTTCAGACTATTTTAAAAACCGTGTATTTAAATCACCTCCATCACTTAACATTTACGAATAACATGGAATATTTTCAAAATCCATTTGCTGTTGAACTAAGAACCTCAATCCAAGAACTACATTTCCCAAAGTTCTCGAATAAAAAACAAATAGTGAACAAATAAAGACTTCAAGTCGAAGACCTCATTTAACCTGATGGTTATTGAACTGAACCATTATAAGACAAATACAAATTATTTAAATATAATACAAATTAAACAGTTATGCAATTATACGATCTAGAATAATATTTATAATGTATACAGAAGATTTCAAACTAATTTCTGAAGAGTGAGTAAAGAGTTTCTGAAGAGTGAGTAAAGAGTTTCTGAAGAGTGAGTAAAGGGTTTCTGAAGAGTGAGTAAAGGGTTTCTGAAGAGTGAGTAGAGGGTTTCTGAAGAGTGAGTAAAGAGTTTCTGAAGAGTGAGTAAAGGGTTTCTGAAGAGTGAGTAAAGGGTTTCTGAAGAGTGAGTAGAGGGTTTCTGAAGAGTGAGTAAAGGGTTTCTGAAGAGTGAGTAAAGGGTTTCTGAAGAGTGAGTAGAGGGTTTCTGAAGAGTGAGTAAAGGGTTTCTGAAGAGTGAGTAAAGAGTTTCTGAAGAGTGAGTAAAGGGTTTCTGAAGAGTGAGTAAAGGGTTTCTGAAGAGTGAGTAGAGGGTTTCTGAAGAGTGAGTAAAGGGTTTCTGAAGAGTGAGTAAAGGGTTTCTGAAGAGTGAGTAGAGGGTTTCTGAAGAGTGAGTAAAGGGTTTCTGAAGAGTGAGTAAAGGGTTTCTGAAGAGTGAGTAGAGGGTTTCTGAAGAGTGAGTAGAGGGTTTCTGAAGAGTGAGTAAAGGGTTTCTGAAGAGTGAGTAAAGGGTTTCTGAAGAGTGAGTAGAGGGTTTCTGAAGAGTGAGTAAAGGGTTTCTGAAGAGTGAGTAAAGGGTTTCTGAAGAGTGAGTAGAGGGTTTCTGAAGAGTGAGTAAAAGGTTTCTGAAGAGTGAGTAGAGGGTTTCTGAAGAGTGAGTAAAAGGTTTCTGAAGAGTGAGTAAAGGGTTTCTGAAGAGTGAGTAAAAGGTTTCTGAAGAGTGAGTAAAGGGTTTCTGAAGAGTGAGTAAAAGGTTTCTGAAGAGTGAGTAAAGGGTTTCTGAAGAGTGAGTAAAAGGTTTCTGAAGAGTGAGTAAAAGGTTTCTGAAGAGTGAGTAAAAGGTTTCTGAAGAGTGAGTAAAGAGTTTCTGAAGAGTGAGTAGAGGGTTTCTGAAGAGTGAGTAAAAGGTTTCTGAAGAGTGAGTAAAGGGTTTCTGAAGAGTGAGTAAAAGGTTTCTGAAGAGTGAGTAAAGGGTTTCTGAAGAGTGAGTAAAAGGTTTCTGAAGAGTGAGTAAAGGGTTTCTGAAGAGTGAGTAAAAGGTTTCTGAAGAGTGAGTAAAGAGTTTCTGAAGAGTGAGTAGAGGGTTTCTGAAGAGTGAGTAAAAGGTTTCTGAAGAGTGAGTAAAGGGTTTCTGAAGAGTGAGTAAAAGGTTTCTGAAGAGTGAGTAAAGGGTTTCTGAAGAGTGAGTAAAAGGTTTCTGAAGAGTGAGTAAAAGGTTTCTGAAGAGTGAGTAAAAGGTTTCTGAAGAGTGAGTAAAGAGTTTCTGAAGAGTGAGTAAAAGGTTTCTGAAGAGTGAGTAAAGGGTTTCTGAAGAGTGAGTAAAAGGTTTCTGAAGAGTGAGTAAAAGGTTTCTGAAGAGTGAGTAAAGGGTTTCTGAAGAGTGAGTAAAAGGTTTCTGAAGAGTGAGTAGAGGGTTTCTGAAGAGTGAGTAAAAGGTTTCTGAAGAGTGAGTAAAGGGTTTCTGAAGAGTGAGTAAAAGGTTTCTGAAGAGTGAGTAAAAGGTTTCTGAAGAGTGAGTAAAAGGTTTCTGAAGAGTGAGTAAAGAGTTTCTGAAGAGTGAGTAGAGGGTTTCTGAAGAGTGAGTAAAAGGTTTCTGAAGAGTGAGTAAAAGGTTTCTGAAGAGTGAGTAAAAGGTTTCTGAAGAGTGAGTAAAGGGTTTCTGAAGAGTGAGTAAAAGGTTTCTGAAGAGTGAGTAAAAGGTTTCTGAAGAGTGAGTAAAGTGAGCAGAAAGTTTCTGGAGACTGAACAGAAATTTAATGAAGAGCGCAAACCACATTTTTCATTGATAATTGAATTGATTGCCTGCCTGCTTGATTGGTTGATTGATTGATTGATTTTATCCTCAGGTGTCCACAGCAGGATGAACATTCTCACCTGAACTTCACCTCAGTATGACATCATCAGGCCCAACCCCTCACTCCTCTCCCTTCCATCGATGTCGTCATCATCATCATCATCATCATCATATATTGATCTGGATTCAATGGACACTGTGTCAGTGTTTCTGGCTGTGGATTGGTGGACAGGTGGTACAGGTGAGCTCCTCCCACCAGCACTTCCACCCCCACTCCATAAAGATCCCAGGTGACATCACCTTGGGGGGGCTTTTCCCCATACACTCCCGTGGCCCCCACGGCCTGCCCTGTGGAGAGCTGAAGAAGGAGAAGGGGATCCACCGTATGGAGGCCATGTTGTACGCTCTGGACCAGATCAACAGAGACCAGGAGCTGCTGCCCAACATCACGCTGGGGGTGAGGATCCTGGACACCTGCTCCAGAGACACCTACGCCCTGGAGCAGTCGCTCACCTTCGTCCAGGCTCTGATCCAGAAAGACACGTCAGACATCCGCTGCTCCAACGGAGAGCCGCCCATCATTCGCAAACCAGAGCGGGTGGTGGGAGTTATTGGAGCTTCAGCCAGCTCCGTGTCCATAATGGTGGCCAACATCTTGAGATTGTTTGAGGTAAATAATATCTGCTAACCCTAACAGCCCTAACTTTAAACCTGAACAAGTCCTAACTATAAACCTGAGCCAGCCCTAACTTTAAACCTGAGCCAGCCCTAACTTTAAACCTGAGCCAGTCCTAACTATAAACCTGAGCCAGTCCTAACTATAAACCTGAGCCAGCCCTAACTATAAACCTGAGCCAGCCCTAACTTTAAACCTGAGCCAGTCCTAACTATAAACCTGAGCCAGCCCTAACTATAAACCTGAGCCAGCCCTAACTTTAAACCTGAGCCAGTCCTAACTATAAACCTGAGCCAGTCCTAACTATAAACCTGAGCCAGCCCTAACTTTAAACTTGAGCCAGCCCTAACTTTAAACCTGAGCCAGTCCTAACTATAAACCTGAGCCAGTCCTAACTATAAACCTGAGCCAGCCCTAACTTTAAACCTGAGCCAGTCCTAACTATAAAC
Organism: Pholis gunnellus; assembly: GCF_910591455.1. Classification (NCBI taxonomy): domain Eukaryota; kingdom Metazoa; phylum Chordata; class Actinopteri; order Perciformes; family Pholidae; genus Pholis; species Pholis gunnellus. Next base: position 61,073 of record NC_136536.1, on the reverse strand, counting down.
CTGAGCCAGTCCTAACTATAAACCTGAGCCAGTCCTAACTATAAACCTGAACCAGTCCTAACTATAAACCTGAGCCAGTCCTAACTTTAAACCTGAGCCAGCCCTAACTTTAAACCTGAGCCAGCCCTAACTTTAAACCTGAGCCAGTCCTAACTATAAACCTGAGCCAGCCCTAACTATAAACCTGAACCAGCCCTAACTATAAACCTGAGCCAGTCCTAACTTTGTCCTAACCGTGTGTGTAGAGGTCCCGCGCGTGTGTGTAGAGGTCCCGCGCGTGTGTGTAGAGGTCCCGCGTGTGTGTAGAGGTCCCGCGTGTGTGTGTAGAGGTCCCGCGCGTGTGTGTAGAGGTCCCGCGCGTGTGTGTAGAGGTCCCGCGCGTGTGTGTAGAGGTCCCGCGCGTGTGTGTAGAGGTCCCGCGCGTGTGTGTAGAGGTCCCGCGTGTGTGTAGAGGTCCCGCGTGTGCAAATGAAACAGCAGCTCGCTACATTACTTTGACTGGTGCTTTCACGTCACTCCGCGCTGAATATCTCTGCGAGGAGAAAAACACGCTTTGAGCGTGAGGAGCGTCCCCTAGCGCGCGACTACTATCACTGCTCTCACTGAGTAGTTTTTATTTTTGACCCTAAGTGGGCGGAGCCAGTCTCCATCGTACAACTACATTTAATTGGTTACAATCCTCGTCTTTGGATTGGCCGGATATCAATCTTACAGAACTGATCATTTGCATAAACATGGGACAGAGTTCATGACTTGGTTACTACAAACGAGACATGATGTGAAGATATGACACTTCATGATAGTGATAATTTGTCCAAAAATATAACAAGTGTGATTTTGAACAAAATACACACTCATTGTTAATAATTATTGTGAGGAATAATTAACATTGACATGTGGTCAGAGAGTCTCTTTACATATTATTATTATTATTATTATTATTAAAAGGTGATCTTTGTTATTCAGGAACTTTGTATCAAACAAGTAGCTCTTCTTACTGCTCCGTCCCTTTGAAGGTTGGTGACCCTGATCTACGTATATATGAAGGAATCGCTGTGATGACATGTTTTTTATAATTACAGAACATAATCAGCTCCTGAAAACATTCAGTCAAAATGTTCACTTGAGAGATAAATAAATGTGTGAAGAAAGAAAACAGAGAGACAAAGCCTTCAACCAGAGAGCTTAATGTGACCTGAACTCATCCAGCTGATGTTCATATTCGCTCCACTGAAGCGTCTCTCTGATGATGATGATGATGATGATGATGATGAAGATGACTGTCATAACGAGGTCTGCTTTTAGGAGCTCGTTAATGTAAAATCCTTCATTAATCTGCACACACACAGTGTTGTGTGTTAATGTGATTGTTCTTCAATTTATTGGAGCTCTGACACACATTCAGCAGCTTTTACACAACACTAATCCTGTGTGTGTGTGTGTGTGTGTGTGTGTGCGTGCGTGCGATCTGCGACAATCGATCTGTGATTTGATCTTTAATTAAAGAGAGAAACATCTCTGTGATGATAATAATAGACTGCAGTATTGTGAACTAGCTGTACCTAATAAACTGGACTATCTATATTTATGCTAATCATGTGTTAACTATGGCAACACGTGAGTGACATGTAGTGACATAAGTAAGGTTTTCATTCTGTAACGGAACTTGATTCCTGACCTCAGAGAGACTGTCACAGCCCGGCTCAGAGACTGAGACACGAACAGGGAGACAACCAGCTGGCTGCTAAAAGAAAGCAATTTATTTGTAGCAAACATCAGTAAAGCAATATAACAGCACTCAAACAATAACCGAAGCAACAGTGTTACACCAGTGACAACAAGGCTCTTCCTTCCAGCCCCAGGCTGATGGATGAAGAGGACTTTTAAGGCAGAACCACAGGGGCTCAGGTGGCTCATCCAGCTGACGACCCTCCAATCAGCGCCTGTAACAGATCATCACACACACAACAGCGACACCTGGTGGACGGAGGAGGAGGGTCGTCACGAAACATTCGTTGAAACATTCAAAACATTTAATTTCTTGATTTTAATTTCTTGATCTACCTCGTTCCATGAATTAAAATGCTCTTCAGGTTGTTAATAATCTATATTATTATTATTGTGATACATCTCTCAACATGCAGCAGGTCGTCGGTTCGATTCCCGTCCGCATGTTGAACCTCTGAAGTTTAATACTGACGAAGATGCAACTGTTTCATCTTCAAACTTGTTTCTTTCTTTGTTCATAATTTATGACGTTAAATTTAATTCAAAGCTTTGTTTACTTTTTCATAGAATACAAAATGATTATTGATCCACAATTATCCTCATTGATTAGTAATTATCAATCACATGTCAGGTTTCTGAGAGAGAACAACATGTAGGACAAGTGTGATTGATCGGGAAGAAGAGATTAAGTCCAGCTATTGATCAATCCAGTCTATCAGTAGAGCCTACTTATTGATTAGTAGTCTAGCTATTCATCAATAGTGTCTACTGGTTGATCTGTAGAGTGTAGTTATTGATCAATGGGCTCTAGTTATTGATCAATGGGCTCTAGTTATTGATGGTAAATGGACTGTACTTGTACATGTCTTTTCTAGTCTTCTGAACACTCAAATCTCTTTAACTCTACATGTCATCATTCACCCATTCACACACTGATGTGAGGAGCTACCTAAGAGTGAGACCTAACTAACATTCATACAACATTCTACTTGAGCAACTGTGGGGTTAAGTGTTTTGCTCAAGGGCACATTGACAAAAACTAGCGGAGCCATCGAAGCGTCGATCCTCTGATTGAAGGACGACCCTGTTCTCCAGTGAGCCACAGTCACCCGTTACTGGTCAATGGAATCTAGTTATTAATCAATAGAGTCTAGTTATTGATCAATAGTCTAGTTATTGATCAATGGAGTCTAGTTTTTGATCAAGAGTCTAGTTATTGATCAATAGTCTAGTTATTGATCAAGAGTCTAGTTATTGATCAATAGAGTCTAGTTATTGATCAAGAGTCTAGTTATTGATCAAGAGTCTAGTTATTGATCAATGGAGTCAATGGAGTTCATGTATTGATCAATAGTCTAGTTATTGATCAATGGAGTTCATGTATTGATCAATAGAGTCTAGTTATTGATCAATAGAGTCTAGTTATTGATCAATGGAGTTCATGTATTGATCAATAGTCTAGTTATTGATCAATGGAGTTCATGTATTGATCAATAGAGTCTAATTATTGATCAATAGTCTAGTTACTGATCAATGGAGTTCATATATTGATCAATAGAGTCTAGTTATTGATCAATAGAGTCTAGTTATTGATCAATAGTCTAGTTATTGATCAATGGAGTCTAGTTATTGATCAATAGTCTAGTTATTGATCAATAGTCTAGTTATTGATCAATAGTCTAGTTACTGATCAATGGAGTTCATGTATTGATCAATAGAGTCTAGTTATTGATCAATAGAGTCTAGTTATTGATCAATAGTCTAGTTATTGATCAATGGAGTCTAGTTATTGATCAATAGTCTAGTTATTGATCAATAGAGTGTAGTTATTGATCAAGAGTCTAGTTATTGATCTGTAGAGTCTAGTTATTGATCAATAGTCTAGTTATTGATCAATAGAGTCTAGTTAATGATCAATAGAGTCTAGTTATTGATCAATAGAGTTCATGTATTGATCAATATAGTCTAGTTATTGATCAATAGAGTTCATGTATTGATCAATAGAGTCTAGTTATTGATCAATAGAGTTCATGTATTGATCAATAGAGTCTAGTTATTGATCAATAGAGTCTAGTTATTGATCAATAGTCTAGTTATTGATCAATGGAGTCTAGTTATTGATCAATATTCTAGTTATTGATCAATAGAGTGTAGTTATTGATCAAGAGTCTAGTTATTGATCTGTAGAGTCTAGTTATTGATCAATAGTCTAGTTATTGATCAATAGAGTCTAGTTATTGATCAATAGAGTCTAGTTATTGATCAATAGAGTTCATGTATTGATCAATAGAGTCTAGTTACTGATCAATGGAGTTCATGTATTGATCAATAGAGTATAGTTATTGATCAATGGAGTCTAGTTATTGATCAATAGTCTAGTTATTGATCAATAGTCTAGTTACTGATCAATGGAGTTCATGTATTGATCAATAGAGTATAGTTATTGATCAATAGAGTCTAGTTATTGATCAATAGTCTAGTTATTGATCAATAGAGTCTAGTTATTGATCAATAGTCTAGTTATTGATCAATAGTCTAGTTTTTGATCAATAGTCTAGTTACTGATCAATGGAGTTCATTTATTGATCAATAGAGTCTAGTTATTGATCAATAGTCTAGTTACTGACCAATGGAGTTCATGTATTGATCAATAGAGTCTAGTTATTGATCAATAGAGTCTAGTTATTGATCAATAGTCTAGTTATTGATCAATAGAGTGTAGTTATTGATCAATAGAGTCTAGTATTGATCAATAGAGTCTAGTTATTGATCAATAGAGTTCATGTATTGATCAATAGAGTCTAGTTATTGATCAATAGAGTTCATGTATTGATCAATAGAGTCTAGTTATTGATCAATAGAGTTCATGTATTGATCAATAGAGTCTAGTTATTGATCAATAGAGTCTAGTTATTGATCAATAGTCTAGTTATTGATCAATAGTGTAGTTATTGATCAAGAGTCTAGTTATTGATCTGTAGAGTCTAGTTATTGATCAATAGTCTAGTTATTGATCAATGGAGTCTAGTTATTGATCAATGGAGTCTAGTTATTGATCAATAGTCTAGTTATTGATCAATGGAGTTCATGTATTGATCAATAGAGTCTAGTTATTGATCAATAGAGTCTAGTTATTGATCTGTAGAGTCTAGTTATTGATCAATAGTCTAGTTATTGATCAATGGAGTCTAGTTATTGATCAATATTCTAGTTATTGATCAATAGAGTGTAGTTATTGATCAAGAGTCTAGTTATTGATCTGTAGAGTCTAGTTATTGATCAATAGTCTAGTTATTGATCAATGGAGTCTAGTTATTGATCAATAGTCTAGTTATTGATCAATAGAGTGTAGTTATTGATAAATAGTCTAGTTATTGATCAATGGGCTCTAGTTATTGATCAATAGCTAGATTTTTTTCATCTGCTCATTTATTTTATTTAATAATCTTTAAGTGATTCATCAGGTTGTGTGAAACAGTGTCAATGATAATTAATTGAAATGAGTGGTTATTGATTGTGGATCCAGATCCCTCAGGTGAGCTATGCATCGACAGCTCCGGAGCTCAGCGATAATAACCGGTACGACTTCTTCTCCCGGGTGGTTCCTCCGGACTCCTACCAGGCTCAGGCCATGCTGGACGTCGTCCGAGCTCTGGGCTGGAACTACGTGTCAACGTTGGCATCGGAGGGGAACTACGGAGAGAGCGGAGTGGATGCCTTCATGCAGATCTCCAGAGAGGCTGGTACGTCACATTGACTCCCAACTCCTAACTCTAACGCCTTCATGCAGATCTCCAGAGAGGCCGATACGTCACGCTTCTACTCTGTTCTACTTTCTTCTGCCGACTGCGTTTTCTAGTCCAGATGTTGTAAATTATGAAGATTCTCTCTTGATTTAAAAAATATCACGTTTCTGGAATAACTCACTTTTTTCCCAGAATTCCTGCGACAAGAATCCACACAGATAATGAATCATCAAATGTTTTGGGGTTAAAACGTCACATGTTCTGATACTATTCTTCAGATAATGTTGTAATCCTCCTGTTGAGAATGTTTCATGTGAATTCATTTTGTGTTCCTGCTCCATTATAGCTGATTAGAAATCAAAGAAGATCATGTTTATTATTACTATTATTATTATCATTTTAAGTTCTTAAGTCAATATTAAATGTTTTTAACTTATATTTTCTATTTTTCTATAGATCTTATTGACCTGAGCTCATACAGCTTGTTTTGGAGTAGAAAGACAATAATGTATTAATTATTTTGGCGATAAAGACGAAACATTGAATTCATCACAGATGTCTTTATGCCAAAGTTTAACAATTTGTTTTCAAACCATTTCAAAATGTTACATCGTGGCACAACATAACACACTCACAGTAAACCTGTCTGTCTCTCTGTTTACCTGTCTGTCTCTCTGTCAGGTGGGGTGTGTATCGCTCAGTCGGTGAAGATTCCTCGTGAGGCGACAGACGGAGAGTTTGATAAGATCATAAAACGTCTGATGGAGACGAGTAACGCCAGAGGAGTGATCATCTTTGCCAACGAGGATGACATAAAGTACAAACACAGACAACACTGGTTCATATAAACAACAACCAAACCAAACCCCCCCACAATCATCACATTCAGTCCAAACCAGGTTTTATAATCACATTATAGTCACATGACTACTCTGACAACTCCCCTCTCTTCCTGGTAGGCGTGTCCTTGAGGCGGCAAAGCGCGCTAACCTGACGGGTCACTTCCTGTTTGTGGGGTCGGACAGCTGGGGAGCAAAAAGTTCACCAATCACAGAGCTGGAGGACGTGGCTGAGGGAGCTGTGACCATCCTGCCCAAACGGGCTTCAATAGATGGTAAAAATACCCGTAGAAAAACATGACGGACTGAAAGAGACTGAACCTGAATCTGTGTGTGTGTGTGTCTGTGTGTGTGTGTGTGTGTGTGTGTGTGTGTGTGTGTGTGTGTGTGTGTGTGTGTGTGTGTGTGTGTGTGTGTGTGTGTGTGTGTGTGTGTGTGTGTGTGTGTGTGTGTGTGTGTGTGTGCGTGCGTGTGCGCGCGCTGTACAGGCTTCGATCAGTACTTCATGTCTCGTTCTCTGGAGAACAACCGCAGGAACATTTGGTTTAATGAGTTCTGGGAGGACGACTTCAGGTGTAAACTCACCTGGCCTGGAATCAAACTGGACCCTGAGAGGAAGAAATGTACAGGTAGGCAGACCTGAGTGGGCGGAGTCTGGTGGTGAGACTGGAGTCTGGTGGTGAGACCCCCCTTTGACCACATGTGTGTGTCCCTGCAGGTGAGGAGAGGATCGGTCAGGACTCGTCCTACGAGCAGGAGGGGAAGGTTCAGTTTGTGATTGATGCAGTTTACGCCGTCGCTTACGCTCTGCACAGCATGCACCTGGATCTGTGTCCCAGCAGCCCCGGAGTCTGCAGCGACATGGACCCTGTGGAGGGACGGTTGCTGCTGGACTACATCAGAGCTGTCAACTTCAACGGTAATAACACTCAGAGAGCTGCTAGAGAACCAGGTGGTTCTGTGTTTGGAGGGAGAGGAACTTAATGTGCATCACAGGGACGTTTGGGACATGAGACTGAAGGTCACGTTCAAAGTTCTGGTCTCAAGGTCTTTGTCTGAAAACAAAGAAGGCGGTGATGAAGGAGACTCTCAGGCTGATTGGCCCAGAGGACTAAACAGTGAAGCCATGTCCATTAGGGACATAGAATAATTCTGCCATTTCTTATTTTTGTTTCTTTCTGCAAATATTTCATCTAAATTCATCTAATCTTCACCAATATATATATAATATATACTGTATTGTAGGAGCGTGGAAACAAACGAGGAGGCGAGTATTCCCTTTGGCTGCACCTTGTGGCCGTTTATTTCCATCCATACACACATAACACGCACTCACTTCCTGCGACCATTTAACCCCCCTTGTCACCAGGGTTACGCCCCTTCTCTTAAAGGGGCCCCCCGTGTATAATATATATGGTACAATGCATACTAAGGTGACCCTGAACAAAACTTATCAATCAGTTTTTGGGTATGACCGAACATTTGTCTGTAACTTTTGAAGACATGGCCTGTTGACTTTAATAAGATGAAAGCATATGCACAACACATTGAATCATTTATTAAAGAGATGTGGTTGTGTTTTATTTATGGTGGAGCTGCCCATGCTTCAAGTGTCTTCAGACATGAATCACCAACACCTTTGGCTTCAGAAGCAGCAGCAGATGCAGCATCTCACCACTTTTCTAGAGGAAAATGTAAATATTCTAATTTGACATAATGTCCACCTTCACTTTTCTTTTAAACATCTCTTTCCAACATGTGGACACTGAGTCACTATATGGAGGACTGAGAGTCTTCAGACAGTTTAAAGTCCACCATCACAGACAGAAACTGTCTTCAGAGAGATTTTCAGAGCAGCACAACAAACTGCAGCAACTACATTCTGTTTGACAACAAATCTATATTTTATAAGGATGAGAAACTGCAGCAGCTGGAAGACAGAAGATGTAATCTGTAACAGCCACAGCTGCACGCCTTGAAACCTGTCTGTCTGACTACCTGTCTCTCTCTCTCTCTCTATATCTATATATACATATATATACATATATATGTATATATATACTACGTCAGCAATACATGCAGCTCAGAGTCCATGTGCAGCTCTGCCGCGAGGTGCAGAGTGTGCTGTGATTGGTCAGTGGTCGAGCACGTGACTAAAGTGAAACTTATGCTTGCTAGCAGAACTCAGGTTGTAGCAGTCAGAGTTCAAGTGGAAAGTTTAGTTTTTTTTACCTATCTTTGATTTTTTAACATCAAATGGCGGAAGGAGGAGGAGAAACGGATTTAGTGGCGGAGTTACTGGGAACGCTTTTCTCAAGAAGGACATTTCTGAACAAACTGGCCAAAGACGGACGGATGACAAACCAACCGGCCGAAGGCGGACGACCAACCGGCCGAAGACGGATGACCAACCGGCGGCCAAAGGCGGACGACCGACCGACCAGCGACCGAAGACGACCGGCGAAATACAATTTGGGAGGCTCGACTGTCATCACTGGCATCCATGGCAATCGAAAGGGACCTCTTGCTGGAACTGAAACGCGGGGATGTTCTGCACAGCCGCGTTATTGAACTCTTTGTAAACAAAGACAGGAGGATGGACTTTGTATTTAAATTGAACAGCATTTGGTAAGTGAAACTGCTTTTATTCAGTGTGGCTTTGTGGCACAAAGGCCTTTGCCAAAGCACACTGACTGTAATCCTGCAGGCTTAATATTTATTTATCCAGAAAGGTTTGGCACGCTTCTCCTCACACAGCGTTGCCAACAGTGGCGCGAAAAATATATCCAAACGTGCGGCCCGATCGGGAATCGTGTGCTATGACTTTTATAAGAGATTCGCCCAGCGGTTTTTCCGGAAATCCCGAAAAACGGAGCAAAATCGCCCCATTGACTTGAATGGGGTTTCGGCGTGAAGAGAGCAAAGAAAAATACTGAACTTTGGACCCATATTGACAAGCCATACTTTAACGTAGAAAAATGATTTGAAGTTTAAAACGTAGACAAAACGCTGGACGTTATTGAGCCAAATGGACATTTTGATAGCTAGCACAGTTTTCATGAAGTCACAGATTAAGTTTCAGGAAAATGTGGGTCTGTTTCTGCCTTTATAATGGGTGTGTATTGCGCAGCTTAGAGTGCGTGATGTCACCGCTAGGGTGAAGAGGAGCTTTAGAATCTTGTGAAAAAAATATTTGTCTTTTGCCTTTGACTCCACAATTTTCACTCTTCATGCATCATTTTGGGATTTTAAAGTAGGTAATCTTGTCCTTGTCGTAGATAAATTACTGTGGAATCAAACAGATTTACACATTTGGCTCAAAGAGCCGCAGAGCGACATGAACTCAACCAGCTGCTCCATCAGACTCCATGTTAAACCTCACCACTCATCTCTCAAAGAAAGCAGACGGTACCAGTTTTGTATATTGCTCTGGCGCTCACATTTTTAACACCACAAACACAAAAACCACATCAGCGCGTTCGGCAGAGTCTTATCTTTCTCACGGTATCCATATTTTGGCTCTCAGACTCCTGCTTTTTGTTAAAAGGAGGCAGGAGCTTTGTTCAAAATCACTGTTTTACTGTAACGTTTTTTTAATCAGTGCTTCTCCAACCAGGTGCGTCCTCACCATGGCAACCAGTTACACACGCACGCAAGCTCTCTCTGTATGTCTCTCTACACACACACACACACACACACATACACACACACACACACACACACACACACACGACTTGGAGATATTCAGTCAAAGCTGTCTGTCTGCCTGTCTCACTCACTCACTCTGTCTCTCTGTCTCTCTCTCTCGCTATCTTTCTGTCTCTCTGTCTCTCTCTCTATCATACAGTCATTCTACCCCCCCCCCCTCCCATTTCAATATAAAAGCCAAAAAAAAATCTGTACCTGTACAGGTAGAAACACAGGAAGAATCACAGGTAGAACCACAGGAAGAACCACAGGTAGAACCACAGGAAGAACCACAGGTAGAAACACAGGAAGAACCACAGGTAGAAACACAGGAAGAACCACAGGTAGAAACACAGGAAGAACCACAGGTAGAAACACAGGTAGAAACACAGGTAGAACCACAGGAAGAACCACAGGTAGAAACACAGGAAGAACCACAGGTAGAAACACAGGAAGAACCACAGGTAGAAACACAGGTAGAAACACAGGAAGAACCACAGGAAGAACCACAGGAATAACCACAGGAAGAACCACAGGTAGAAACACAGGAAGAACCACAGGTAGAAACACAGGTAGAAACACAGGTAGAAACACAGGAAGAACCACAGGAAGAACCACAGGTAGAAACACAGGAAGAACCACAGGTAGAAACACAGGTAGAACCACAGGTAGAAACGCATGTAGAACCACAGGTAGAACCACAGGTAGAACCAAAGGGAGAAACGCATGTAGAACCACAGTTAGAACCACAGGTAGAACCACAGGTAGAAACAAAGGTAGAAACACAGGAAGAAACAAAGGTAGAACCACAGGAAGAACCACAGGTAGAACCACAGGTTGAAACACAGGTTGAAACACAGGTAGAACCACAGGAAGAACCACAGGTTGAAACACAGGTTGAAACACAGGTAGAACCACAGGAAGAACCACAGGTAGAACCACAGGTTGAAACACAGGTTGAACCACAGGTAGAACCACAGGAAGAACCACAGGTTGAAACACAGGTTGAAACACAGGTAGAACCACAGGTAGAAACACAGGTAGAAACACAGGTAGAACCACAGGAAGAACCACAGGTTGAAACACAGGTTGAAACACAGGTAGAACCACAGGAAGAACCACAGGTTGAAACACAGGTAGAACCACAGGTTGAAACACAGGTAGAACCACAGGTTGAAACACAGGTAGAACCACAGGAAGAACCACAGGTAGAAACACAGGTAGAAACACAGGAAGAACCACAGGTAGAAACACAGGTAGAAACACAGGTAGAACCACAGGTTGAAACACAGGTAGCTCTCTTCCGCTCTGAATGTGACCGGCCCTTTCTGTTTGTGTTCTACAGGAAGTGCAGGTACCAGTGTTTTGTTCAATGAGAACGGAGATGCTCCCGGCCGTTATGACATATTCCAATTCCAGATGACCAATCACAGCCATCCTGGTTACCATGTCATCGGCCACTGGACCAATAACCTAAAACTCAATGTGAGAAGCTGATTGGATCAAACACTAAAAAAACTAAAGCAGAATCTGTTGGTTTTTAGGTCTTACTCTCGCTCTGTCTACCTGTCTGTCTCTCTACCTGTTGGTCTCTGTACCTGTCTGTCTCTGTACCTGTCTGTCTCTGTACCTGTCCGTCTCTGTACCTGTCTGTCTCTGTACCTTTCTGTCTCTGTACCTGTCTCTCTCTCTACCTGTCTGTCAGTTGGACGAGATGCAGTGGTCAGGAGGAGATAAATCAGTTCCAGACTCCATCTGTAGTTTTCCCTGTAAACCAGGAGAGAGGAAGAAAATGGTGAAAGGAGTTCCATGCTGCTGGCACTGTGAGGTAAAACTACCACCACTCATTCACATGACATTTATTCTGAAGTACTTATGAGTATATTTATATGATCTTAGAAGAGGGATGAATTATAAACAGATGTTCCTGTTCACTCATTAATCAACAGCACTGTAGATGTTTCAGAGGATCAGGTTCAAATCGTAGTTTTAAACCTTTGTTATCAGCTAACAGTAGGCGGAGGACATGAACCAGAGACCTTGTGGTTTAAACCTGAGACCACCATGACTCCTTTAGTTTATCTGTGATTCCTCCTGTTCATACTGACTGTGATCTATCATAACAGACTACAGTGTAGCTCATGGAGGACCACATCCACAGCCTGACGTCTGCACCTCTGACCTGTCTCTCTCTCTGACCTGTCTCTGTGTATTTGGCCTCTCTCTCTCTCTCTCTCTCTCTCTCTCTCTCTCTCTCTCTCTCTCTCTCTATATATATATATATATATATATATATATATATATATATATATATATATATAAAATAACTCTGCACCATCTAGTGGACTGAAAAAGCAATTGATTTTATTTTTCTAGTACCAAAAAGTTTATAGTTTATAGAATAAAAGATCGATACTTGGCTTCCGTGTATCAATACAATATCGCCACACAAAATATCGCGATACTATGCAGTATCGATTTTTTCCCCCATCCCTACAAAATACCAAAAAAAGCAGTTTTTAAAGTTGTTTTATTTGTAATATGTATAATAAGCATATACAATTTTTTTTTTAAATTTTTTTTTAATTTGTTTAATTAAGCATTTGAAACATATAATAATGACAAAATACTTGCCAGATTTTGGAAGTTACATTTCTCCTGAAAAAAGGAGCAAAATAATTTTCAAAAAAGACAAAAAAGACCAGGCGGACTTTCACAACTATCGTGTTCAAAGAGTTAAAGTGTTTGCAAACCAAATGTTATTGCACTTTAGTTCATATAGCAGTACTTTTTAAATAAAAGTGCACAGTACACTACTTTTGAATTCATTATTGAACTTTGCGCACAACAATGCGATTAATCTAAAAGCAATCATGCGATTAAACATTTTAATCGTTGCCCAGCACTTATATATATATATATATATATATAAGATAACTGTCTCTGATCTGTCTGCAGCTCTGTGATGGGTATCAGTACCAGTTGGATGAGTTTACCTGTGAGACCTGCCCATCAAACATGCGTCCCGCCCCAAACAGAACCACCTGTCGTCCGACTCCAATCATCAAACTGGAGTGGAACTCCCCCTGGGCCCTAGTGCCCGCCTCTCTTGCCCTGCTCGGTATCCTAGCAACGAGTGCTGTGGTCATCACCTTCATCCGCTTCAATGACACACCGATTGTCCGAGCATCAGGGAGAGAGCTCAGCTACGTACTACTGACAGGTACTACCGACAGGCACCACCGACAGGTACTACTGACGGGTGGGTACTACTACTGACAGGTACTACTGACGGGTAGGTACTACTACTGACAGGTACTACTGACGGGTAGGTACTACTACTGACAGGTACTACTGACGGGTAGGTACTACTACTGACAGGTACTACTGACGGGTAGGTACTACTACTGACAGGTACTACTTACGGGTAGGTACTACTACTGACAGGTACTACTGACGGGTAGGTACTACTACTGACAGGTACTACTCTTTCTGCATAGCTTTGACAGGATGTGGCTGATTTCTGAAATGTTACGTAGGTGAAAAAAGGCCTTGAAGTTTGTTTTATCTGTGAGTTATCAAAGATAACTCTGCCAGAACAATAACATCTAAACTATATCATGAGATCATTGATTTTCAGTAGAATAACTTCAGTTTAGTCTGAGTTTAATATTGGGAAGTTGCAGCTCATACAGGTTTTTATGTCCTGAAGACATGCTCAAAGTTTAGCGAGCTGGTGGGTTTCATCTGGTTTGATCAATAGATATAATTGAGTATAATCTGCATAACGATGACAATTTATAGTGTTTTCTGATAATATTGCCTAAAGGAAGCCGATATATGGTGAATAAAATTGGTCCAAGGACAGAACCCTGTGGAACTCCATGAGGAACGTTGGTGTTAATCGACATCATTTTCATTTACAAACTGGGATCAATCTGATAAATAAGACTTATATCAGCTTGCGTGTGATAAATTGTAACTGGTGCAAGCTTTTTTTAGCCATTGATGTAACTTATATAAATAGTTTGTATATGAATTATGAAAGTACATATCCAGTTTATGGACTCCTGACTATCACTCTAGATCTTTAGAGAAAGTCCTCCTGATGGCTCCAAACATAGCTGTTTAATGACCTATTCCTTTCTTCACCTGCACAATTAGAATGAGCTGCAAGGCTGAACAGATACTTAACCTGGAACCTTCTCTTCACATGTTTAAAACTACTTTGAACAATATTGTTGCTTATAAGAATTGCCACTGTTTGCCTTGATTCTTTTAGCCTCTTATTCCTGTATGTTTGTCTCTGTTGTTGTGTTTAATGGTTTTTTTTATGTGTTAATGGAAGCTTTTTGGTTAAATAAGGATAAATGATGCTGAAGATATGGAAGATGGTGTCTGTTTTTGATAATGGTGTCATCATGTCCACAAAGAAGAAGCCTTCTGGAGACTAAGAGTGGTCAGAGGATTGTTGTCTAATCAGTCTTTACTGTATGTGGGTCAGTTGTGTGCTGGACTGTGGGCAGCTGAACTGGTCTGTTGAACACAGTGTAATGTCACAGTGAGCTTTGTGCTACAACAGGAATCCAAACAGGATGTGATTTACAATGAGTAGGACACATTCACACAGCATGGCAGTGTCAGTTCCAGCACAAAATAGTCCCTGAGGACAAATTGCACCAGCTCTCCACTGCTACCGTCTATTCCCTGCATGGACCAGATACTCTTGTCTTGTCTTTTGGGGAGATCTGCATCATTTCAAATCAATAAAGGTGCTTTTTTTTTCAGGCAAACCTACACATTTTCAATTTGAGCTGTTATCTTCATTCAGCATTTACCAGGACCATATATACTGATATGTACACATCTTAACAAATCTCACAAGTGTTCGTGTTATTATGCCATTCAAATTATTCAAACATACCTTGTAGTTAGAGAGATGGACTCCTTTCTGTATGGGTGTGCAATTTTCGAGCAGAGGCCTAAAAATAGGGCTTGGGTTCAATTAATGAACAAGTGCATCACTCCCTGTGTGACACATCAGACTTCTGAAGGGTCTTAATGCTTCATTATGTCCTGTAGGAGTTGACTACAGCAGAGTTAATATAGGACCAACCGGAATGACTCCATGATCAAAATGTCTTGATGATACCCTACCTGTCTCCCTCTCTGCAGGTATCTTCCTCATCTACCTGATCACCTTCCTGATGATCGCTGAGCCAGGTGTGGTGGCTTGTGCATTCCGCCGCCTCCTGCTGGGCCTCGGCATGGCCATCACCTACTCCGCCATGTTGACCAAAACCAACCGCATCTACCGCATCTTCGAACAGGGCAAGAGGTCGGTGACCCCACCCAAATTCATCAGCCCCACCTCCCAGCTCATCATCACCTTCATCCTCATCTCCGTCCAGGTGAGAACACGGGTATCAAACCTCTGTTTCTGTTTCAGCAGCTTGTGACGTGATTCAGGTTTACCTTTGTGTGACTTTGTGTTTCAGGTCCTCGGGGTGTTCGTGTGGTTTAGCGTCATCCCTCCTCACACCATCATCGACTACGAGGAGCTCCGCCCACCGAACCCTGATCTGGCGCGAGGCATCCTGAAATGTGACATGTCTGACCTGTCAATCATCTGCTGCCTCGGCTACAGTATCGTCCTCATGGTAACGTATGGGTCCAGTATTGATCCTTCTTTGATCTGTGATTGATCTGTGATTGATCTGTGATTGATCTGTGGTTGATCTGTGATTGATCTGTCGTTGATCTGTGATTGATATGTGATTGATCTGTGATTGATCTGTGGTTGATCTGTGATTGATATGTGATTGATCTGTTGTTGATCTGTGGTTGATCTGTGATTGATATGTGATTGATCTGTTGTTGATCTGTGATTGATCTGTTGTTGATCTGTGATTGATCTGTTGTTGATCTGTGATTGATCTGTTGTTGATCTGTGATTGATCTGTGATTGATCTGTGGTTGATCTGTGATTGATCTGTGATTGATCTGTTATTGATCTGTGGTTGATCTGTGATTGATCTGTGATTGATCTGTGGTTGATCTGTGATTGATCTGTGATTGATGGTGTTGAAGAGCAGCTCTCATACTGACTTCAGACCGAGCAGCTCATCTGTTTTCATGCTTTTGATTTGCGTGAACCTCTCTTCTAATTTCACATTGGTCTTTGACAGTTAACATATTATATATATATATTTGTTGCTAGGTAACCTGTGTTATTCTTGTTGCTAGGTAACGTGTACGGTGTACGCAGTGAAGAGTCGTGGTGTTCCAGAGACGTTTAACGAGGCAAAGCCGATTGGATTCACCATGTACACCACCTGCATCATCTGGCTGGCCTTTGTACCGATCTTCTTTGGTACCGCCAAGTCTACGGAGAAGGTAAGACCCAAACCAAACCAGGACCAGGTAAAACCAGGATCCATGACCGGTTCAAGGGGCCACGGCAAACTCCAGAAAAGCCTCTGAATGGTGCAAAATGAATTCTTGTTACATTCACACCTACAGAATAAAAAAAGTTTAGTTTCCTCTGAGGAGAAATGCATGAACTGTGATGTGAATCAGAAATCATGTGAAAGCTGTTTTTAGTGTTTATGGTTCAGGGAGAGTCTTTCATGCATCTGAGAGATAAACGAGCGGAGTCGTTTCCAGGCAAACAGGAACAGCAGGATTATACAGATTATAAACCAACACAGGACGTAATTATAGAATAATAACTTTGTTGAAACCAAAGTTACTAAGAGCTTCAACAAACAGATAAACAGAGACAATGAAAAGCCAGAAACAGCAGCGTCAGACAGAAACACATCCAGTAGATTTATGTGAAAGCAGAGAGGAAACAAAAGAAAAGATAAAGCAGATTTAACAGATTCAGAGCTGATCATCTTCACACGTGTCTCTTCCTGTTTCTTCTCTTTAAGGCTGAATAACTCAAATTTACAGCCTCTCACCAAAATCTGCTCCTGTTTCCTGTAAAACGAAGCTGCAGGAACCTGAGATTGGTAGTGTGTGTGTTCAGGATTAAACAAATCCAAAAGAAAAATATCTGACGATAAGAATTATATTATTTTATGTTTGAAAACATTTCTCCTCTTCATGTCTCATATTACTGTGTTTCTTTATTATAGAGATTAATTCCCTGCCTACTCATACAGACATGTTTGCCCATTGTTTCTTTGTGTGATGAGCAGAAACAACAACAACAAACTACCGGTATTTTAGTTAAATAGAAAATAATCTGATCAATAATCTGATCAACATTAAACCAATCAGGTTACTATTCAAACCTCAACCAGAGTTACTGAATGTGAGGTTCTTATCAAATATATTCTACATATTTCTAGATATGATTTCTCCAGATGAGATGGATGGGTTTTTTCAAAGAAACTCTGCTAACCACGGATATAATTATTCCATTAATAGGGATTATGCATATCGCCACCAGTCCAGGCTTTCTGGTCACAGAGTTTAATATTCCTGTCTGTTGTCCCACAAAAACATTGGCTCCTGATTTCTTTCACCTTATAGACTCTTTTAATTTGACCAATGACCTCAATGACCTCCTCTGTACTGTCAATGCTGGTTTATGTTATATCTTAAAGCTTCTAAATCTCAGTGCAGCTTTTGATATCATCACTGACACGATTCTCCTGAGAAAATTGACAATCTGGTTCTGCAACGACAAGAGGTCCTCCAGGTCCTGTTGATGGTTATTTTGCTATTGAAGAGGTCCTCTGGGTGCTGTTGGTGGTTCTTGTGCTATCGAAGATGTCCTCTGGGTCCTGTAGGTGGTTCTTGTGTCATTAAAGAGGTCCTCTGGGTCGTGTTGGTGGTTCTTGTGCTATTGAAGAGGTCCTCTGGGTGCTGTTGGTGGTTCTTGTCTCATTGAGGAGGTTCTCTGGGTCCTGTTGGTGGTTCTTGTGTCATTGAAGATGTCCTCTGGGTCCTGTAGGTGGTTCTTGTGTCATTGAAGATGTCCTCTGGGTCCTGTAGCTGGTTCCTGTGCTATTGAAGAGGTCCTCTGGGTCCTGGGTCTAAATGTCTCTTTTTGTCTACAGATGTTCATCCAGACTGCCACGCTGACCGTCTCCATGTCTCTCAGTGCGTTCGTCTCTCTCGGGATGCTCTACATGCCAAAGGTTTACGTCATTATTTGTCACCCCGAACAGAATGTGCAGAAGAGGAAGAAGAGCTTCAAGGTGTGAACACAACTTTACTTTGATGCCTGATAGTTGCTGAGTTGCTTTGTTGCCTGTTTTAATGTTTGCTGTGTTGCAGGCTGTAGTCCATGTTGCCGGAGCGTCTCAACGATCTCTAAATGAGAAACAGAATGGAGAGACGAAGATTGAACCTGACAGATCGCAGTAGCACTGCAGTATTACTGTAGTATTACTACAAATATCAGGTATTGAAACTGCACACTGAAGTACTGACATTCACAGTTCAACAAGAAAACTGAAATAAAAACATTTACACCTTAGGAGGACGTCTCTGTTGTCTGTCTGTCCTTCACTCCTTTTTATACTGAAACATGTAGACAACTAATTGATGGATTTTCACTATTCATCTTCCCCTCATGATGAACTTCAAGAACTTTATTGATCCTCTGACTTTTCATCATGAGGTCAACATATTAATGTGTCCAATACTTTATTTATGACCAAACCCCTGCAGAACTAAAGGCATTTCCATCGGCCTCAGCTGTTTTCTAATAATTAGCTAATGTTCGCAAGCTAACACGCTAATATAAAACTCATCAGTAGTATGAAATTCTCTTAACACCTAATTTTTGTTGAAACAAAGTTTAAAATTTGACTATTTGAGTAGTCTAAAAGTCAGAAACAGTCAACATTGAATACAATTCAAACCATTAACCAACAAATATTGTGTGTATTATAAAAGGCATTTTATAATACACACATTGCTGCATTGTGCAGCTCAGATCAATAAGTGCTTCTCTGTCCAGGTTAGAAATGTGTTGACTGTGGTCTAAGAAGAGTCCATGGCCAAATTCCAATGTCCCCCTCACGGACTCACGGACTTTGAGGCGCGCTCCCGCGAAATCCGTGAGGGTTTAGGGATGTCCCGCTGTCGAATCGTCAAGTGTTTGAGTCTCTCGCTGACATTTTGACCCCTTTATGAACCCTTTCCGTAAGTCCGCATAGTATGCTGACTTAGCCTAAGGGAATTACCCACAAATCATTGCAATGTGACGTTAAACACGGGGTAACCAGTGGACGCATGGAGACGTAAAAAAAAGGTAAACAAAGAGGACGCTCAGTGTGTTCAGCCTGGAGTATTACATTTACACAGAAACATTAAGGGTTAAAGACGGAACAAAAAAAACATGAAATCAGAGAATATTTATTTATTTATTCATCAAATATTATATTTTGTCATTGAAGCTGTTTTGACAAAAACGAGTAAATAGATTATATGAAATTACTTCTCATCTTGTGAGTAAAGATCCTGGAAGACGTTAAAATCAAGGAGTACAAAGTATAAAATAAATACACACAATTATACATCATATTTTTGTCGTTTTCATGGTAACGTGATATGTTGCAGCAAAGTGCTGTCCCGTTCATATTCACACATCTCGAGCCCTCACAGCCTCTCACACTCACACACTCACCAGCTGACGTCAGTGAATCCTTGAGGGTTCAGGGTTTGAGGGTTCAGGGGGGACATTGGGATTTGGCCCACGTTTGATTCAATGAGCTATCTTACGTTAGCATCGATGATCATAGTGCGCTAGTTTGCTAGCTTTTGTCTCTAGCATACATGCTAGCCAGCTAGCTAGCTAGTAAGCCAGTTTCAGTGTGAGAATCTGTCAATATGTAATTTAAATGTACATTAATACAATAAAATGGAGCAATGTTTAATTGCCTAATCGTGAACATCCCCAGTAATTAGATAAGTAGGCTAGAACACGGTAACATGCTAAATATTAGCATGTTAGCTTTGTGTTCAGCCAATCAGACGCCTCGAGTCATTTAATGTGAGGAACAGGAAGTGGAGGGGCCTCAGGGTGAAGTTTGCTGAGTCGTTGGTTTATTAGTCACATTACATTACAGTCATTCAGCATATGCTGTTATCCAAAGCGACTTACAGTCAGTGTGTTCAACATCGTATTCAAGAGAACTACTAGTCACCAGAAGTCATGAGTGCATCTCCTTTAAACATCTAAGAGCATAAACCAGAGCAAACGTACAGAAACACACTAATATGAATACAATAAGTGCAACAAACTAATATGAATACAATAATGATTCGAACAGCTGTTAGTGTGGTCCAGTCCACATCAGACCGCCTATGTTCCACATGTAGACCAGGAGGTGATGGGGGTCGATCCAGACTCACTTTTCTGGACTATTTATTAAGTTCAAACTCTCAAGAATACAAATTATAACTTTATTGTTTACTGTGAGAGAAGGAGCAGAACCAGGAACTACATCTCCCAGCATGCTCCGAGAGGATAGTTGGATTTATGAAAAATATTTTTTTCAAATGATGATTGACAAGAAGTACTACCCTGAGCCTTCCACTTAGCACTTATTTTATTCGTATTAGCTTATTGCACTTATTGTAATCGTATTAGTTCGTTGCACTTATTGTATTGCGGGTTTGCTCGTTGCACTTATTGGATGTTTGTTTCTGCACTGTACGTTTGCCCTGGTTTATGCTCTTAGATACTTGTTTAGCAAAGGATATGCACTTATGACTTCTGGTGATGAGTAGTTCTCTTGAATACCGATGTTGAATACACTTCTTGTAAGTCGCTTTGGATAAAAGCGTCTGCTAAATGACTGTAATGTAATGTAATGTAATGACAGGCAGGGGGCGGAGCTTATGTCCTTGTATGGTCGGCAGAGATCAGATCTCTGCTCTGAAGAAGGGACGTCTCCGATATCTCAGTGAGGAGGTAAACCTGTTATTATACAGGTAACTAGTCACAGCAATAAACATATTACACTTTATTACAATGATCATAAATAAATACATACATGAACTTTAATCATCCACTTGGACGTGTGGCCAATAGGAGCCGGGCATCGAACCTGCAACCTTGTGGTCAAAGGACAACCGGCTCTACCTGGATGTGTTATTACTCTTTGTTTTCCCCTTACTACTCTGTAAACTACGTGTAGTATTACCCACATACCAAGTTATTAACTGGTTATTACTCAGTTATTAGCTCTTTATTATCAAACTATTAACCAGATTTTACCTCGTTATTACCGCCTGCCATGTGAGCATAACAGTGATGATAATAAATATATATATATATATATATATGATACATATGTATTATAGATAGATAGATAGATAGATAGATGTAAACTTCATTCATCCCCAGGGGGAAATGTGTTTGTAGCAGCAGCAAGTTACAGAGTAGAATAAAATATAAATTATGGAAATGCACAATATATACAGTACAATAAAATAACAGAGCAGATATTGAATTGAAGAAATAGAATAATAAAAAATAAGATAAAATAGAATAAAAAGTAAAAATGCAAAAAATAAATAAAAAAATGCACAATATATACAATGAATTAGAATGGTATAAAATTAACAACTAGGTAAACTAAACAAACTGAACAGTAGAGCAAGGATCACCAACAACAAGCAACAACCGTTATATTATTATATATTGTATTATATTATATTTATTATGCATATAATAATACCTAAACATATATAGACGTATATATATATATATATATATATATATTATTTATTTAACCGGATGTGAGGGCTCGAAATGGTGTAAATATGAACACACAATAAATACACACAATTATACATCATATTTGTTGTCGTTGTCATGGTAACGTGATATGTCCCGTTCATATTCACACATCTCGAGCCCTCACAGCCTCTCACACTCACACACTCACCAGCTGACGTCAGTGGGTCCTTGAGGGTTCAGGGTTTGAGGGTTCAGGGGGGACATTGGGATTAGGCCAGTGAGCCTTCCTCTTTGTTTGCCTTTTTTTTTACGTCTCCATGCGTCCACTGGTTACCTCGGGCCTTTCTCAATACCCAAGTTCACAAGTATGGACTTGTGAACTTTTGGAGTATGGACTTGAAGTCTGGACTCCAAGTCCAGACTTCAAGTACAGAGGACACAGTATGGACAATTGGAACAGCAGCTTACTTGATGACATCACCACCTCAGCTGGTTTTGCTAATGAGTTTAATCCGTTTTTTTACTGTAAAGTATTTTTACAATCAAACTAAATATGACAACCCTGCTTTTTTCATTTTCATTTAAAATAAAATAAAATATTTTTTTAATTATATTATATACACATATATACATACAATGATATGTATTCATACATATATATATTCAGATCCGGATTGCTGTGCTCTTTGCCGATGAGGAAAACGCTACAGAGACGTCAATACCAGCGCTAAGTTTCAAAAAGACTCGCCGAGATCAGGCTGTTCTAGGCGGGCACCGTGAGCGCGGAGCCCCCGGTACTGGCAGGGTTTTACTGCCGAGATCAGGCAGTTCTAGGCGGGTAACATGAGCGCTGAGCCCCCGGTACAGGTTTACTGCCGGTCCCGCTAGCAACACCTCACATCTCCGAAATCGTCGGAGCAGATTTTTTAATCGGCTGAATCTTGACAAACCGACCACGGATTTGATGCTCAAACAACTAACTTCTCGCCTAAAAACATCCTAAAATTACTTTCTGTGAATTAACAACAGTAGTATTTAGAAAGTTTCAACTTCCAGTTGTGTGATTTCTCCTCCACCATTGTTTCCTGTTGCTGGTGCAAAATGCATTCTGGGATATTTGGCTGTCCCAAGTACACACAAGTCACCTCCGATGCATCCCCGGTAAAATGGGCGGAGCGAGCCACATCCGGGCATTTGGACCTGGCTTGGCTTGACGTGAACTTTGAATTGGAACAGTACTTGGGCTGAGACTGATGACGTTTCACAAGTCCACAAGTTCACAAGTACAGAGAAGTACGCATATTGAGAAAGGCCCCTCGTGTTTCGTCACATTGCAATGATTTGTGGGTAATTCCCTTAGGTACCATGCTGACTTACGGAAAGTGTTCATAAAGGGCTCAAAATGTCTGCGAGAGACTCAAACACTGGATGATTTGACAGCGGGACATCCCTAAATCCTCACGGACTTCGCGGGAGCGCGCCTCAAAGTCCGTGAGTCCGTAAGGGGGACATTGGAATTTGGCCTTTCTGTCTGACCCGGATCCGTTTCTTCACTCGACTCTTTCTGTCTGATCCGGATCCGTTTCTTCACTTGACTGTAACACCTGGCAGCCAGGGGTGAAGAGCTGAGGTGAAATGCATGCTGGGATACCTGTCAAGGCGGGATAATTTGAAGCGGAAGCTAACGTTAGCAACAGGATGCAGAGGTCTGTGTTTAGTTTGTCTCTGAGTCCCAGTGTGAAGAGGAAACTGGTCAACGCTGGTTTCCAGTTCACCAACGACCTGCTGCACCTCAAACCAGTTCAGCTCAGTAAAGGTAACTTTAACTCTAACAACGATTTAACGGTTTATCTTTCTGCTTTTATCAGGAACATCAAACATGAACGAAACACTGACGTCATTAACACATAAGTAAGAGATCAGGTCTGAGTTAGTTAAGATTAACTAACTCTGAGTTAAGTTTAACTAACTCTGAGTGGACTAATTAATTTGGCATCATTACACAAATAATGATGCTTCTCACACATTTCATTTCACTTCATATCACATGTTACTTTACATATATATATATATATATATATATTGTCTTTATCATAAACATTCTACCCAGCAGTGTTATTTGTCTACTAGTGAGCTGTAACATCTTTATATTGTAAAGACATGAATCAACTTAAAGGCCCTCGTGGTCAGCTGATGAAGTCATAACCTCAGAGTTCTGGCTTATTTTACTTTATATCGCCAGCTACCATCTTAGTTTACGTGTATGCATTGAACACGACTTTATTGATTCATTCTAGGCAGGACTTTAACGTTCTGGCCTCTCTGTGAAGAGTAACCGTAGAAAACAACTGAACCTGTTGTTACCTGGAGGAGAAAAACATCTCCTGATTGGTCCAGACTAGTCAGGACAGATCCAAAGATGAACTTTTAATCTAGAGCGACGACCGCTGCTCTACTGGATGTGATGTTTGACGTTGCAGAAGCCACTCTGTCCCAGCTGGAGGCGCTGGAGGTGCTGCAGGCTGTGAGGAAGGAGGGAGGAGGAGGAGGAGGAGGAGGTGATGAAGGAGGAGGAGCAGGAACATCATCCTCTCTGACAGCTCTGGAGCTCCTGCAGAAGGAGGAAGAGTTGAGGAGCATCGTGACGTTTTCTTCTCAGCTGGATGCTGCTCTCGGAGGAGGACTTCCTGTCGGGAAAACAACAGAAATCTGTGGAGCTCCAGGAGTCGGAAAAACACAGCTTTGGTCAGAAGCTCACACACTGTCACACACTGTCACACACTGTCACACACTGTAACACACTGTCATACATTGTAGCACACTGTCACACACTGTCACACACTGTCACACACTGTCATACATTGTAGCACACTGTTACACACTGTCACACACTGTCACACACTGTAACACACTGTAACACACTGTCATACATTGTAGCACACTGTTACACACTGTCATACACTGTCACACACTGTCACACACGGTCATACA
The DNA here is from genome assembly GCF_910591455.1 of Pholis gunnellus. Classification (NCBI taxonomy): domain Eukaryota; kingdom Metazoa; phylum Chordata; class Actinopteri; order Perciformes; family Pholidae; genus Pholis; species Pholis gunnellus. Next base: position 36,372 of record NC_136536.1, on the reverse strand, counting down.
TTGTAGCACTGTTACACACTGTCGCACACTGTCACACACTGTCACACACTGTCATACATTGTAGCACACTGTCACACACTGTCATACATTGTAGCACACTGTTACACACTGTCACACACTGTCACACACTGTCACACACTTTCATACATTGTAGCACACTGTTACACACTGTCATACACTGTCACACACTGTCACACACTGTCATACATTGTAGCACACTGTCACACACTGTCATACATTGTAGCACACTGTCGCACACTGTCACACACTGTCATACAGTGTAGCACACTGTCATACACTCACACACTGTCGCACACTGTAACACACTGTCACACACTGTCATACAGTGTAGCACACTGTTACACACTGTCATACACTCACACACTGTCGCACACTGTCGCACACTGTCGCACACTGTCACACACTGTCACACACTGTAGCACAGTGGAGTAGGTAGACCTGCACATTGTTAGTAGTTTTGAATGTTTTGTCTGCAGCTGATCAATAGTTGTTGATGACATCATCTCTTAGCCTGCAGCTAGCGGTGGACGTTCAGGTGCCTCCGTGTTTCGGGGGGCTCGGTGGTCAGGTCGTCTACATCGACACCGAGGGCAGCTTCTTGCTTCAGAGAGTCGTCGATATCGCCGCCGCCGTCGTCCAACACTGCTCCTTATTGGTCGAAGACGATGAGCAACGAGTCGCCATGACGACCTTTACCGTGGAAACCATCCTGTCCAACACTTTCCTGGTAATGGTGACAGATCGTCATGGTAACAGACTGTTGCATTGTAGCAGATCATGAAAGGAATCTCTGATCCTGCTGATCATTAATCCATATTAACAGATACAGAATGTTTTATTTTTATTTATTTATTTCATTTTGTTTCAAATTGGACATCTTCAATATTTGTGTTTTTATGTGAGACTACAGTCCAAAGAGCTTTACTTTAAGTCTTCTTGAAGTTCTTTAATTAATAAATGGAAAGCAAAGTTATATTTGTCTCCTTTTCTTTGCTGATCCGAACCGTGAGGTTTGTGATCCGTTGCACCCCGAGTTAGTGTTAATGTAGTAATTTACCTAAAAAGAGCCTGAAGGCATCGTGATGATGCTATAATTTAAAGTAAAACTGTATTCACACTGTGGTGGTTAACGGCCCGTTACACCACTAGTGATTAGGGGTGCAACGGATCACAAACCTCACGGTTCGGTTTGGATCACGGTTCTTGAGTCACGGTTCGGATCATTTTTCGGATCAGCAAAGAAAAGGGGAGGAGTCAAATATATATTTCCATTTATTAATTAAAGAATTTCAAGAACACTTAAAGCACAGAACTTAGGGCTGTAGTCTTGATTTAAAAACAAAAATACTGA